>NC_052347.1:9927309-10099809 GCF_016432855.1 Salvelinus namaycush | reverse complement strand
AGTAACCATACCCAGCATCCCCTTCAGCAAAGTAACCATACCCAGCATCCCCTTCAGCAAAGTAACCATACCCAACATCCCCTTCAGCAAAGTAACCATACCCAGCATCCCATTCAGCAAAGTAACCATACCCAGCATCCCCTTCAGCAAAGTAACCATACCCAGCATCCCCTTCAGCAAAGTAACCATACCCAGCATCTCCTTCAGCAAAGTCCAGGAAACATGGACCCCATGGGCAGACATAGAATTTGAATTCCATTTCTATGTGTGCTGCATATTGAAACCAGAGCCACATACCGTTCTGTATAACATACATATTATACGAAAAAGTACGAAAATGTATGCACCCACTAATGTAAGTCGCTCTGGACAGGAGCGTCTGCTAAATGAGAAAAATGTCAAATGTATTATGCTATACATGTGGATCCAGTTGAAACCCCTTTTCCATGAGGCAAGGTAAAAGTGAAGGACGCCATTACCATGATCGGTAGAGGAAATTCTCCGACAGTACCACAGCTGAGCAAAGCACCCAGATCAAAGCATTCACCATTCAGATGAAATTGAAAAACGTTGCATTTTTAATACATCTCTGTCATTCTGGCTTTAGTTCACTCAACAACAAGCAATGCAAAAATCAATGATTAAAACCCAGTGAGGATTCAAAATTAATTTCAGACAAATTTTCGGCTATTGATGATGAATTGTGGTCAGGACAAGGCTTGTTAGTTATGTGAAAGGGGGATAGAGGACGGGTGTGTTGTTAGTTATGTGAAAGGGGGATAGAGGACTGGTGTGATGTTAGTTATGTGAAAGGGGGATAGAGGACTGGTGTGATGTTAGTTATGTGAAAGGGGGATAGAGGACGGGTGTGATGTTAGTTATGTGAAAGGGGGATAGAGGACGGGTGTGTTGTTAGTTATGTGAAAGGGGGATAGAGGACGGGTGTGTTGTTAGTTATGTGAAAGGGGGATAGAGGACTGGTGTGATGTTAGTTATGTGAAAGGGGGATAGAGGACGGGTGTGATGTTAGTTATGTGAAAGGGGGATAGAGGACGGGTGTGTTGTTAGTTATGTGAAAGGGGGATAGAGGACGGGTGTGTTGTTAGTTATGTGAAAGGGGGATAGAGGACGGGTGTGTTGTTAGTTATGTGAAAGGGGGATAGAGGACTGGTGTGATGTTAGTTATGTGAAAGGGGGATAGAGGACGGGTGTGATGTTAGTTATGTGAAAGGGGGATAGAGGACGGGTGTGTTGTTAGTTATGTGAAAGGGGGATAGAGGACGGGTGTGTTGTTAGTTATGTGAAAGGGGGATAGAGGACGGGTGTGTTGTTAGTTATGTGAAAGGGGGATAGAGGACGGGTGTGTTGTTAGTTATGTGAAAGGGGGATAGAGGACGGGTGTGTTGTTAGTTATGTGAAAGGGGGATAGAGGACGGGTGTGTTGTTAGTTATGTGAAAGGGGGATAGAGGACTGGTGTGATGTTAGTTATGTGAAAGGGGGATAGAGGACGGGTGTGATGTTAGTTATGTGAAAGGGGGATAGAGGACGGGTGTGTTGTTAGTTATGTGAAAGGGGGATAGAGGACGGGTGTGATGTTAGTTATGTAAAAGGGGGATAGAAGACGGGTGTGTTGTTAGTTATGTGAAAGGGGGATAGAGGACGGGTGTGATGTATTACGTAGACACATCTGTCAGTCAACTGATTTCTTTAATGACAGAGAGGCACATGAAGAGAGGACAGTATTCTCTCCCTGTTGACTCTTTCTCGTGTATTTTTTTAGGGTTTAGATGGACCCGTAGGGCCGAGTGGACAGCCCGGCGAACCTGTGAGTAACCACGTCACTCACTCACTCGCACGCACGCACGCACGCACGCACGCACGCACGCACGCACGCACGCACGCACGCACGCACGCACGCACGCACACGCACACACACACACACACACACACACACACACACACACACACACACACACACACACACACACACACACACACACACGTTCCTCCACCCATCAGGCGGCTCTATGACCGCAGTGTGCCCAGGCTGATTGTCTACGATTCACACTCCATCTTTATCCCAGCAGGGGAGGAGGAGGCCCAGTGGGGCTCTGCCTCTCTAAATGGATCACCCAGCGACCAAAGAAATAGAGGACTGTATTAGACATGTTAGGAAGGCTGTGTTAAGGCTCACACTGAATGTGGATCTACCGATCGTTTACCGTTCAGCGCGCTGTTGAGGCCGTCTGAGTCAGAATCATGCGAAAATGTCATTTTCCGTGATTCAACATGTAAAATCGGTTTGCACTCGGTTCGTAACTACAGCACTCTCCACAGGCAAACGCTATTGGTGTGTCCGCGCCCTTAACTACAGAGACTCAGGGAAATAGAGGAGCTGGGGGTTTGGATGAGAGAGAAGGGAAGTGAGGGGGAAGGGGGAGAGAGGGAGGGAGATAAATGTGAGAGAGGAATTCAGTGGGTGGTGAATGAGATAAGAGCGAGTTAGAGAGTGAAGGAAAGGGAGAGAGAGATGGCAGAGATGAAATCCTGGCCTGAATGATTATATTTCCATATCAATCACTTCAAGGGAGATCACAGATGTGGCTTTGGAACAGGTGGCTTGGCCGAGGTACAAAGAGTGATGCTGACAAAAACAACACACGCAGCGACACCCCCAACCCGCTTCATCTCTCCTCACAGACACACACATGCAGCGACACCCCCAACCCGCTTCATCTCTCCTCACAGACACACACACGCAGCGACACCCCCAACCCGCTTCATCTCTCCTCACAGACACACACACGCAGCGACACCCCCAACCCGCTTCATCTCTCCTCACAGACACACACACGCAGCGACACTCCCAACCCGCTTCATCTCTCCTCACAGACACACACACGCAGCGACACCCCCAACCCGCTTCATCTCTCCTCACAGACACACACACGCAGCGACACCCCCAACCCGCTTCATCTCTCCTCACAGACACACACACGCAGCGACACCCCCAACCCGCTTCATCTCTCCTCACAGACACGCACACGCAGCGACACCCCCAACCCGCTTCATCTCTCCTCACAGACACACACACGCAGCGACACCCCCAACCCGCTTCATCTCTCCTCACAGACAGACACACGCAGCGACACCCCCAACCCGCTTCATCTCTCCTCACAGACACACACACGCAGCGACACCCCCAACCCGCTTCATCTCTCCTCACAGACACACACACGCAGCGACACTCCCAGCCCGCTTCATCTCTCCTCACAGACACACACACGCAGCGACACCCCCAACCCGCTTCATCTCTCCTCACAGACACACACACGCAGCGACACCCCCAACCCGCTTCATCTCTCCTCACAGACACACACACGCAGCGACACCCCCAACCCGCTTCATCTCTCCTCACAGACACACACACGCAGCGACACCCCCAACCCGCTTCATCTCTCCTCACAGACACACACACGCAGCGACACCCCCAACCCGCTTCATCTCTCCTCACAGACACACACACGCAGCGACACCCCCAACCCGCTTCATTTCTCCTCACAGACACACACACGCAGCGACACCCCCAGCCCGCTTCATCTCTCCTCACAGACACACACACGCAGCGACACCCCCAACCCGCTTCATCTCTCCTCACAGACACACACACGCACTCTCACACAAATACACACTTGCCCATATGCGCACAGGCACATTAACTCGCTCTTCCTCAGACACTCACACACACACATACACACACAGACACACACACTCAAACATACTTACAATATCTCTCAAACACGCACACATAAATGCATGATGAGCACACAGAAACACACACAAACACGCATACAGACTCACACACATATATACTGTATATACAGTACCAGTCAAAATTGTGGACACACTTACTCATTCAAGGGTTTTTCTTTATTTTTAAAATATTTTACATTGTAGAATAATAGTGAAGACATCAAAACTATGAAATAACACATGGAATCATGTAGTAACCAAAAAAGTGTTGAACAAATCAAAATATATTTGAGATTTGAGATTCTTCGAAGTAGCCACCCTTTGCCTTGATGACAGCTTTGCACCCTCTTGGCATTCTCTCAACCAGCTTTATGAGGTAGTCACCTGGAATGCATTTCAATTAACACGTGTGCCTTGTTAAAAGTTCATTTGTGGAATTTCTTTCCTTAATGCGTTTGAGCCAATCAGTTGTGTTGTGACAAGGTAGGGTTGGTATACAGAAGATAGCCCTATTTGGTAAAAGACCAAGTCCGTATTATGGCTAGAACAATTCAAATAAGCAAAGAGAAATGACAGTCCATCATTACTTTAAGACATGAAGGTCAGTCATTCCTGAAAATTTCAACAACTTTGAAAGTTTCTTCAAGTGCAGTCGCAAAAACCATCAAGCGCTATGATGAAACTGGCTCTCATGAGGACTGACACAGGAAAGGAAGACCCAGAGTTACCTCTGCTGCAGAGGATAAGTTCATTAGAGTTACCAGCCTCAGAAATTGCAGCCCAAATAAATGCTTCACAGAGTTCAAGTAACAAACAAATCTCAACATCAACTGTTCAGAGGAGACTGCATGAATCAGGCCTTCATGGTCGAATTGCTGCAAAGAAACAACTACTAAAGGACATCAATAAGAAGAAGAGACTTGCTTGGGCCAAGAAACACGAGCAATGAACAAGACCGGTGGAAATCTGTCCTTTGGTCTGATGAGTCAGAATTTTAGATTTTTGGTTCCAACCGCCGTGTCTTTGTGAGGCGCAGAGTAGGTGAACAGATGATCTCCGCATGTGTGCTTCCCACCGTGAAGCATGGAGGAGGAGGTGTGATGGTGTAGGTGTGCTGTGCTGATGACACTGTCAGTGGTTTACTTAGAATTCAAGGCACACTTAACCAACATGGCTACCACAGCATTCTGCAGTGACACGCCATCCCATCTGGTTTGTGCTTAATGGGACTATCAACTGTTTTTCAACAGGACGCAACACACCTCCAGGCTGTGTAACCTGCCTAAATGACTACCGACTACCGTAGTACTCACGTCTGTAGGCATGACATGCTTTGAAAGGCTGGTCATGGCTCACATCAACACCATTATCCCAGAAACCCTAGACCCACTTCAATTTTAATACCGCACCAACAGATCCACAGATGATGCAATCTCTATTGCACTACACACTGCCTTTCACACCTGGAATAAAGGAACACCTATGTGAGAATGCTATTCATTAACTACAGCTCAGTGTTCAACACCATAGTACCCTCAAAGTTCATCACTTCCTGACGGGCTGCCCAGGTGGTAAGGGTAAGTAACAACACCACGCTGATCCTCAACACGGGGGCCCTTCAGGGGTGCGTGCTCAGTCCCCTCCTGTACTCCCTGTTCACTCATGACTGCACGGCCAGGCACGACTCCAACACCATCATTAAGTTTGCTGATGACACAACAGTGGCAATGATGAGACAGCCTATAGGGAGGAGGTCAGAGACCTGACCATGTGGTGCAAGGAGAACAACCTCTCCCTCAACGTGATCAAGACAAAGGAGATTATTGTGGACTACAGGAAAAAGAGGACCGAGCACGCCCCCATTCTCATCAACGGGACTGTAGTGGAGCAGGTTGAGAGCTTGGCGTCCACATCCCCAATAAAGTAACATGGTCCAAGCACACCAAGACAGTCGTGAAGAGGGCACGACAAAACCTATTCCCCCTCAGGAGACTGAAAAGACTTGGCATGGGTCCTCAGATCCTCAAAAGGTTTTACAGCTGCAACATCGAGAGCATCCTGATGGGTTGCATCACCGCAAGGCACTACAGAGGGTAGTGCGTACGGCCCAGTACATCACCGGGACCAAGATTCCTGAAATCCAGGACCTCTATACCAGGCGATATCAGAGGAAGGCCCTAAAAAGTGTCAAAGACTCCAGCCACCCTAGTCATAGATTGTTCTCTCTGCTACCGCACGGCAAGCGGTACCGGAGCATCATGTCTAGGTCCAAGAGGCTTCTAAACAACTTCTACCCCCAAGCCATAAGACTCCTGAACACCTAATCAAATGGCTACCCAGACTATTTGCATTGCCCCCCCCCCCCCCCCCCCCCCCCCCTTCTACACTGCTGCTACTCTCTGTTGTTATCTATGCATAGTCACTTTAATAACTCTACCTACATGTACATATTACCTCAATTACCTCGACACCGGTGCCCCCGCACATTGACTCTGTACCGGTACCTCCTGTATATAGCCCCGCTATTGTTATTTACTGCTGCTCTTTAATTATTTGTTATTCTTATCTCTTACTTACATTTTTTTAAATGTTGTGGTATCTTCAGCATTTCACAGTAAGGTCTACACCTGCTGTATATGTGACAAACACAATTTGATTTGATTTAATAAGGGCTAGATGACGAAGAAGGAGAGTGATGGAGTGCTTCATCAGATGACCTGGCAAGTCAGTTAAGTCAGTTATAACTAGGCAAGTCAGTTAAGAACAAATTCTTATTTACAATGACTACTGAACAAAAGTCAAAATGCCTCCTGCGGGGACGGGGCTGGGATTAAAAATAAATAAATAAAATATAAGAAAAAACACAGATCACAACAAGATAGATAACACAACACTGACAACAACATGGTAGCAACACAACATGGTAGCAGTCACCCGACCGCAACCCAATTGAGATGGTTTGGGATGAGTTGGACCGCTGAGTGAAGGAAAATCAGCCAAGAAGTGCTCAGAATATGTGGGAAGTCCTTCAAGACTGTTGGAAAAGCATTCCAGGTGAAGTTGGTTGAGAGAATACCAAGAGTGTGCAAAGCTGTCATCAAAGCAAAGGGTGGCTACTTTGAAGATTCTCAAATATCAAATATATTTTGTTTAACACTTTTTTGTTAGTACATGATTCCATATGTGTTATTTCATAGTTTTGATGTATTCACTATTATTCTACAATGTAGAAAATAGTAAAAACAAAGAAAAACCCTTGAATGAGTAGGTGTGTCCAAACTTTTGACTGGTACTGTTTACTGTACCTGTATTTCAGTCATAATTTGAGGATGTATATATACACATGAGCTTATATGAACCTGATACAGTATTGATCAGTGTGCTGTGTTTGACTCTAGGGTGCCAGAGGACTTGTCGGAGCCAGAGGGTCCCCTGGGGCACCTGGGCAGCCAGTAAGTCAACATCCAACCTTACATTTACATTTAAGTCATTTAGCAGACGCTCTTATCCAGAGCGACTTACAAATTGGACAAGTCAGTTAAGAACAAATTCTTATTTACAATGACGGCCTAGGAACAGTGGGTTAACTGCCTTGTTCAGGGGCAGAACGACAGATTTGTACCTTGTCAGCTCGGGGATTTGAACTTGCAACCTTTCGGTTACTAGACCAACGCTCTAACCACTAGGCTACCCTGCCGCCCCGGCCTTCACCGTAATGCTGTTTCAATAGGCAATTCAACACCCTTCAAACCAGTCTGACATTAATAGATAACATCAAATACAGTTAAATCTGATTACCCGTCTTTCTCTTTCAGGGTATTACAGGTGTGGATGGAGTTCAAGGGTCAAAGGGCAACCTGGTCAGTATTTTTAACTTAAAATGGGATTTGTAGTTTTCATGACCTCAAAATGACAACAGTTGATCCATGATGACTATAATGGGTGAATAAAAGCTTTCTAACGATGGTGTTTAGAAACACAATCAGACCTGTGGAATGCGAGTGACTTTTATTAATTAAAGTAAACAGCTAAAAAAGCATTGACCACAGTGGAATAGCAGTCCCATGACCCTGTTTAGGATTCCTAGCATGTGGGGCTCTGACCATGTGACCAGGGTTGTGTGAAGAGAAAGTGTGTGTGACGCATCTTGTTGTTTTGTCTCAGGGGCCACCTGGAGAGACAGGGCCCAGCGGTCAACAAGGAAATCCTGGATTACAGGTAACCCACAACCTCACACAATGTCAACACACAACAACCTGTTGTCAAAAACATCATCCATAAAAAACACTGTCTCAACACTTTATTTTTCTTTACATTCTGTCCCTTTTTCTTTCCTTCTGTCTCTTTTTCTACTCTCTCTTTCTACTCACTTTCTCACCCCCCCCCCCCCCCCCCCCCCCCCCACACACACACACACACACACACACACACACACACACACACATACATTAACCTGATGAATGCTTTGTTCTGGTCCAGGGCCTTCCTGGTTCTCAGGGTCCCATCGGCCTGCCAGGAGAGAAGGTAGGCACCATGCATCTCTCTTCATTTCAGATTTAAAGACCTGATCTTGTGACCTCTATCAGCTCCGCCCCCCAGGGGAGGCTGGCCTTGAACGTTGTGACCCAGTACCAGCCACTCCTGGCTCCCATTCAGATTACAGAGGACACTAGACAGGAAATGAATATCCAGGAAACACACACTGGAACACACACACAGGCAGGCAGGTAGTCAGTGCTGTGCTATCACACACCACAGCCTCCTCACACTATAGAAGGGCTACTCAACTTCTATTTCCTAGGTGGTAAAGGTCCGGATGGATATTGTCTTCATCGGCGTAGTAACAAACCCCCACCTCGTGAGTCGTGACCCACATGACCCCAGACTGTTCACTCTCCTCTTGTTGGCAGAAAGAACATTTAGCAGTTCTTAACTAAATTTCCCTGCAATTCTTCTACACATTTTGTCATGGAGCGGAGAGAAAATGGTGCAGTTTTAAAGCTAATTTCCTTCAATTTTGTGTCAACAAAATCCATGGGGGCCCTCATGGGCATATCATCTGTCCATGATAACTACAAGATTTAGATCGCTGGTTAGCCTAACATACCTACCTAGCTAACATGGGCTAGTTAATCAACTGTACATTACTGACATGTTATAAAAAATCTAATGTCTGTCAGTGAATGACATAAGAGGAAAACTTCCCATATACTACCACATTTCAAAATGGCACCTTGTGCATTCTACTGTTACAGCTCTCAACCACATTAATAAATTGAAAGCCCGCGTTTTAAAAATTACTTATTTTTAAAGTCGGTAGCCACCGGTTGAGTATGGCTGCACTAGAGGCTGTTCATAGTCAAAAACACATATACCCTGTATCACATTGTTGTAGTCTGGTTGTTACCCTTGTGATTGATTTGTATATACAGTACGTTTCACCACTCATGATCTGTCTCTGTCCCCCACAGGGTCCCCAGGGGAACGGTGGGCTGCAGGGACTCTCTGGTATCGATGGCCCTACTGTAAGTACATCCATCTGATTCTTCCTCAGCAGCGCTGACCTTACCAGGGTGCATTACCTCTTCTCCACCAGCAGGGGAGAACAGAAGGCACTAGGAAAGTTCTCCAACGCAGCATTTCAATTAGCTCTATGAATGAAGGATCTGTTTACAAAAGGGCTTAGCTAAACTTACATCCACATTACGTAATAGTAAACAGGGCTTATGTTTCGCGTGTACTGTCATGTTCTACAGACACAACACCCTCCAAGTCCCTCTATACATTGTGCTGTATTCACTTTGCTTTGCACTGTCCATCAAGCTCCATTGATTGTTTCTGAACAGACCTGGAGATCTGTGGAGAGTTCTAATAGTAAGGTACCACCGGCTGGTACAATGCTGTATTACTTGTTATAAACATGTGTGAGCTTTTATAATGTCTTATAATAAGACTTCTAATATGCTATGTCTGTTGAATGTGTGCAGGGCCATCCAGGAAGAGAAGGCCCTCCAGGAGAGAAGGGGCTCAATGTGAGTTACAGTACAGCCTGTTAGACCTGCCTGGGTCATCACAGTGCTGTCATATAAACATCCATATTATCCAATCACGTTCACGCATCATAATTCTCACCTCACATTCGTTGAATGCGTCGTCATCGGACACTCCCTTCCACTCCGATCATGTTCGTCCACGTTAGCTCGCCGTCATCATCAGCACTCCCGTTGGCTCATCCTTTTCAACATTGTATTTGAACAATGCCATCGTCATTGCGCAGTCACGTCAATCCGTTCCGCTCATCAGCGGTATGGTAATGATCATAAAGTGCACTCGTCGTCATTGTCCAGTCAAAAGCACTCATTGCCATTGTGCGATTTGACTACATTAGCCCAACACAATTGCTCACTAGCGTCTGTGTAATGGATAGTGCTTTTCAAACAGATGAATCCTGATGTTGTTTTGTCATACAGGGTTTGCCTGGAACCCAAGGGCCTGTTGGTTATCCAGGGACTCGCGGTGTCAAGGTGAGTCAGATGCGATGTAATGGTCACGGTTGAAATGTCCTCAAATGTACCGTGCTGACAGAGATAGCCATTCCCTCAGACATTTCAATCTCTCTACCTGTGGTGGACATGTTGTGGGAGTGTGTGTGAGTGTGTGATTGACAGTTGGCAGGTTCAGAGAGAGCAGGTGTATTCTCAGGAGGAGATCTAATGACAGTGGGAATAACGTTTGATGGACAGTAGACATGACAATGTTGGATAAGAGAGGAACGTGTTTATGTGTGTGGGTGGTGTTTTGTGTGTGTGTGTGTTTGGTGTGTGTGAGCGTGTGGGTGTGTGTGTGTGTGTGTGTACTTGTGTATATGCGTGTGTGTGAATTTAGCGTATGCACATGGAATTCAAATTTCGTCATGGCTGGGGATGCTTACTCACTCAAAGTAATATTCACATCACCAGTATTCCACCTCTAGGTCAGTGTCGTTAAGGTGCAAGCTGACCTCGTCTGCAATCGTTAATAGATGGTCAATAACTGGTCAATAGCAGGGCAATGACAGGTTAAGAGCAAATCAATAGTCATTCGTAAGTCATTCTCCATTGTCAAATCATGGTGTTTCTTACAATAGTTGTAGCAGTAAAATACAATAAAAACATGGTTTAGTGACAGCCCAAGCATGCTGTTGATAGTACTTTTATTTACTTCTGAATACGGTAGTGTAGTACAGTATCGTCTTGAATGGTGATTATCAGTGATATTGTGGCCTGTTCTGATTCTACTTGTATTTGAATGTCTGTTTCATAGGGAGCTGATGGAGTGAGAGGTCTGAAGGGGAGTAAAGGAGAAAAGGTGAGAAAAAAGTCATTTTTACAGTAATTCTGCTGTAAAACTAGAAGAATAGACGTGATTACTCACAGTCAAAGTACCAGTTGTCTCACTGTCCGATACTGTAAAGGCATCGCATTTCTACTTCATGGTTTATTATGACATCCCCCATAGAGATTTAATAGATCAGACACCTGCCAGATCTCAGTACTGTGATTCATGAATCATCATGAATCATTAGAAATCACTGTCTTCTTCTCCTCTTCACATTGCAGGGTGAAGATGGCTTCCCCGGGTTCAAAGGTGACATGGGCCTCAAGGGAGACAGGGTGAGAGTGTACCCATGCCAGACTACACACGCTTCAGATCAGAGCTGTCTCTCATTATGAACAAATAAGGTATTTTATGTAGAATGAGATGAGATCTCAGTTAGTCTTACCTGCTTTTCTGTCTGCTTCTCTTTCTTCCTATCTCCCTCTCTCTCTCTCTCTCTCTCTCTCTCTCTCTCTCTCTCTCTCTCTCTCTCTCTCTCTCTCTCTCTCTCTCTCTCTCTTTCTCTCTCTCTCTCTCTCTCTTTCTCTGTCTCTCTCTCTCTATCTCTCTCTGTGATGTGTGTGTGTGCGTGTGTAGGGTGATAACGGGGTCACAGGAGGTCATGGAGAGGACGGGCCAGAGGGGCCTAAGGGCCAGTCGGGACCCCTAGGAGAGGTTGGAGGTGCTGGCATAGCTGGAGAGAAGGTACAGAAACATTATTTCACTAGTCTAACATTTACTGTATGTGTCTGGTTATGCAATATGTATGAGTTATTGGGATTATGCAGATGTATGGATATATGCGTGTTCAGCGTGTCGGCTACAGTACATGTAATCACATGAACACCCTGCTAAACCATGTCATACAGTATTTGCATGCATTATGCACTTTGTTTTTGGCAATGTTGCCAAGTCAACCATAATGATTCCACTCCTCTTTTTCTGTTAATCTCTCTCTCTCTCTCTCTCTCTCTCTCTCTCTCTCTCTCTCTCTCTCTCTCTCTCTCGCTCTCTCTCTTCTCTCTCTCTCTCTCTCTGTCTCTCTTTCGCTCTGTCTCTCCTTCCTCAGGGTAAACTGGGTGTCCCAGGGTTGCCAGGATACCCAGGAAGACATGGGCCCAAGGTGAAATCCAATTCAGAGCTTTGTTTTACATTAAAACTTTGAAACACAAAGAAGTGTGTATTTCTTTGGCTCAGCTCATTTCTGTCAAATAAAAAATAAAGCATGATAAATCGCTGATTTAAAAATAGGTATTTTATTAATAGTTCATTAGTGACAACAATTCATTAGCGGGTTGATTAATGGCGTATTTAAGGCAGTGTGTTTGACTTATGGATTAGATTTTGCTTAATTTGATACTGTGGTTAATTATTAGTTAATTAAATGTTGTGGTTGATGCATGATTAATGTAAGGCTGTAGATGGTTAACCTCTGTGTGTGTTCTCCAGGGATCCGTGGGGTTCCCTGGTTCTGCCGGGGTTCTGGGAGAGAAAGGAAGACGGGTGAGAACCATAGGACCTGTATTAAACCGTACTGAACCGTATTGAACCATATTGAACCGTATTAAACCCTCTACTGTAATGCTCCTCTAACCATCCAAATATTGGTGAACTGCCTGTACTGTTTTCACTGATAGACGATAATGTTGGATTTCTCTTCTACAGGGTCCATCTGGTCAAGCAGGAACTGGGGGTCAGAGAGGTCCTAATGTGAGTTTGATTTCTCCTCTGGTCTTACAGCATCTAAGTCTGTTGATCTCTATTGCATTGGACCTATGGTGAGGTGTGAGTCACGGTTTCTCACCAACTGACATTGCACACCATTCATTTACAATCAGTGGTCATCAACCTTTTCTGAGTCAAGATCACTTTCTGAGTCAAAATGCAAGCTGAGATCTACCGCTCAGATAAAAAAAATAAACATAACTTAAAAAACATAAGCCTATGCAACATTAACCAGTTAAAAACAGTTCAGTAGCAATGAGGTTTGTGCAGTAAGCTATAGGCCCAATACGTTATCACTATGCTTGAATTACCCTGCCAATGTTGTTCCTCTCAGACTATTTAGAAATTATATTTCTAAATTGAAGGTATATGATCACATTGGTAGTAAATAATTTGTTGTATTACTTGTGAGGCACAGCTGAGTCATATATAATCATATATTTTACTGGACTGATGGCCTGCATCTGATGGTTAGCATTTTAATGGCTTATACAAGTGTTGAAAGTCCTGAATAACAACTTAAACATACATTTACTCATATTGACTCTCTCTCAAATTGACTCTCTCTCTAGCCATGGTTTTAAATGTTTACAAATCTCACATTATTAACTTTGCTGTGCGTTCGAGGCTTCTTTTGACAGCCTATGGCGCGAGGAAACTGTGCAGACACAGTGATCTGAGCTATCTGATTGGCCAGCGCTAGGTTTTTGATTTGCTCTCTGGGCCTGCCAGGTAGGTGGAGTTCTACCTTCAGACATGGTTCACAATGGGAAATTTGCCTTTCCGGCACCAGGGCTGCTGAATCAAGTACACCTACCACCAGCACTAAACTCATTTTAAGAAATAGGAACGCAAGGCTTTATTGTTTTTTTTTTTACAGAAAACCAGACCGGTTGGCGACCACTGATTTACGTCATAGGAACTCTCATTCACCCCTTGTCATTTATCCTTCTCCTATGGATGAGTTGTGTTGTCATAAGGAGGATTATATTGATGTTGTTTTTTTCATAGGGTGCCAGAGGGGGGAGAGGAGCACGAGGACCAACAGGAAAGTCAGGCGACAAGGTGGGTTTAGGCCAGTGCACAGCTGTCTCATAACGAGAGTAGGAACAGGCGCTGTTGTAAGTGTTACTGTTCAGCACAGCATGCCATGCCATCTGGTGCAAAGAGATACTACTTACAATACTCTGCAGCTACATGTTTGAAACTGAAATGAGTTATTTCAGGAGTCCTTTCAAAAGACCACCAATTAAATGATTAACAATGGTAAAAAAATATATTTTCATAAAATGAATGAATAGACCAACAGTCTCAATAACTGTGTTTCTCTCTATCCCAATCCTCCACCTTCTACATGATCCACCAATCAGGGCACCTCTGGACACGAAGGCCCACCAGGATCCACTGGAGACCAGGTAAGCTTCAGTCTGACACATAACCTCACAACCCCAGAGTTGAGCTATAATATAACACAGCTAATAATAGCATATCTAATAATAGCTAGCATAGGATGATAATATTACAATGATACACCCTGCTAGGAAAAAGCGTCATTATGCTTCACAGATACATAACAGTGTACGATACCTGCTGGTAAAGATAGTCAACTGGATTGAGTCTTTGTGTTGTCTGGTTGATCGTACAGGGACCCCAAGGACCACAGGGAAGGAACGGCGAGGCAGGACCTAAGGGACCTAATGTAAGTGTGATGTGTCAAATGACAAGCAGATTTTATTTACATTTTTTTATTTAACCTTTATTTAACTAGGCAAGTCAGTTAAGAACAAATTATTATTTACAATAACGGCCGACCCTGGCCAATCCCTAACCTGGACGACGCTGGGCCAATTGTGCGCCGCCCTATGGGACTCCCAATCACGGCAGGTTGTTGTACAGCCTGGAAACGAACCAGGGTCTGTAGTGACGGGAGCCACTCGGGAGCCCCTGCATTGTTTAACATGTTTCTGTTTTTCATTCCAGTCTTACGTTGTGTCTGTCTGTACTGTTTTATCTCTATCTAGTGTGTATGTGTGTCTAGGCTAATCAAAAGTGCAATATTATTTTTCAGGGAGCAGTAGGAAAAGACGGACTACCAGGTCATCCAGGACAGCGAGGGGAGCCAGTGAGTTAAACTGAGATTCTAGGATGACCCAGGAATTATGTGATTGTTAGTTACTTTTTTGCCGTTGTCCAAATATGGACATAGATTACAACACACATCAAGACACCTAATAACACCACAACAACAAGCAAGACAAAAGCTGTGGCTTGGATGCTGAATTACTGAAGTGCTAGAGTGAGCTACATATTGAAGGCTACTAATCCTATCCATAAACAACTCTCTCTCTCTTTCTCTTTCTCTCTCTCTTTCACTCTCTGTCAGGCTGGCTCTTTCTCTCTCAGCTCTTAGCTTTGGTTCACAGCTTCACTTTCTGTTTTCTCACCTGTCATCTCTCCTCTCTCAGGGCTTCCAAGGCAAGACTGGTCCACATGGGCCAACGGGTGTGATCGGACCACAGGTGAGTTATCCAATAAGTGATTAGAACTGCATTTGTAGTTCTTTTGTGACACAATGAAAATCAAACGTATAAATGAGAGCTGTGGGGTAATGAGAACTCCTGTCTTGTTTTGTCTCTGGGGTTGTCGTTAGGGTAAATCTGGTGAGACTGGGCCTAACGGCGACAGAGGACACCCTGGGTCACCAGGACCCCCTGGAGAGACGGGTTTACCCGGAGCAGCAGGCAAGGAGGGATCCAAGGTCAGTCCGTCGTGTTCATCTTCAGTGAATCATCTTCACCACCACCATCATCATCTTCAACACTATCATTATTATCATCATAAAAGCAATCTATAGAAGATCATACATGTCTCCTCCAGGACCCTCTCAGAAATTAGATATGTCACCTCACCTCAAGGGATTTATCCTTCCCACAAATTTCCAAACTGATAAAGAGGAGAAAAAAATTCCTCATTCCATACCTCACTGTGCTCCGTACATTACCGCTCATAAAATATGGATGTTCCTCTCAGTTGATGTGACTGTTGCACTGTACTCTGTGATTTATCACCTCATAAGAGGCATGCGGTGAAATAGCACAGTTACAAATATAAATCAAACTGGATGGACATCAGAAATAGAGGAAGGACTAAAAACAAACAAAATATAACTATTGTAAAATAGATTGTGTCTGTAAAATGTGTATAGTATGTATAAGCCGGCAGTAGAATCCAAAGTGTTATTGTTTATTAGTTTACTCCAATCGGGGGAGGGGTGTTAGAGTTTGCGGGGAATAATAAAGGTATATTAAAAAAAAAAGTGTGTATATGTATGTATGCATATATGTATGTGTATGTTTGTATATATATGAATGTTTATGTATATATACACTACCGTTCAAAAGTTTGGGGTCACTTGTTCTTGTTCTTGAAAGAAAAGCTTTTTTTTTTGCCCAATAAAATAACATCAAATTTATCAGAAATACAGTGTAGACATTGTTAATGTTGTAAATGACTATTGTAGCTGGAAAGATATTCCATTTTTAATGGAATATCTACATAGGCGTACAGAGGCCCATTATCAGCAACCATCACTCGTGTGTTCCAATGGCATGTTGTGTTAGCTAATCCAAGTTTTTCATTTTAAAATGCTAATTGATCACTAGAAAACCCTTTTTCAATTATGTTAGCACAGCTGAAAACTGTTGTCCTGATTAAAGAAGCAATAAAACTGACCTTCTTTAGACTAGTTGAGTATCTGGAGCATCAGCATTTGTGGGCTCGATTACAGGCTCAAAATGGCCAGAAACAAAGACATTTCTTCGGAAACTTGTCAGTCTATTCTTGTTCTGAGAAATGAAGGCTATTCCATGCGAGAAATTGCCAAGAAACTGAAGATCTCGTACAACGCTGTGTACTACTCCCCTCACAGAACAGCGCAAACTGTCTCTAACCAGAATAGAAAGAGAAGTGGGAGTCCCCGGTGCACAACTGAGCAAGAGGACAAGTACATTAGAGTGTCTAGTTTGAGAAACAGACACCTCACAAGTCCTCAACTGGCAGCTTTATTAAATAGTACCCACAAAACACCAGTCTCAACATCAACAGTGAAGAGGTGACTCCAGGATGCTGGCCGTCTAGGCAGAGTTGCAAAGAAAAAGCCATATCTCAGACTGGCCAATAAAAATTTAATATTAAGATGGGCAAAAGAACACAGACACTGGACAGAGGAACTCTGCCTAGAAGGCCAGCATCCCGGAGTCGCCTCGTCACTGTTGATGTTGAGACTGGTGTTTTGTGGGTACTATTTAATAAAGCTGCCAGTTGAGGACTTGTGAGGTGTCTGTTTCTCAAACTAGACACTCTAATGTACTTGTCCTCTTGCTCAGTTGTGCACCGGGGCCTCCCACTTCTCTTTCTATTCTCTTTCTACATAGGAACTCTGCCTAGAAGGCCAGCTATTTATTTGTTTCTGGCCATTTTGAGCCTGTAATGGAACCCACAAATGCTGATGCTCCAGATACTCAACTAGTCTAAAGAAGAACAGCTTTATTGCTTCTTTAATCAGAACAACAGTTTTCAGCTGTGCTAACATAATTACAAAAGGGTTTTCTAATGATCGATTAACCTTTTAAAATGAAAAACTTGGATTAGCTAACACAACATGCCATTGGAACACAGGAGTGATGGTTTCTGATAATGGGCCTCTGTACGCCTATGTAGATATTCCATTAAAAATCAGCAGTTTCCAGCTACAATAGTCATTTACAACATTAACAATGTCTACACTGTATTTCTGATCAATTTGATGTTATTTTAATGGACAAAAGGTGTGCTTTTCTTTCAAAATCAAGGATATTTCTAAGTGACCCCAAACTTTTGAACGGTAGTGTGTATATATATGGGTATGTATGTATGGATATGGATATATTTACCCCAAAAATATATGGGGGATTGGAAATGATGCAGACAATTACATTGATGGAAGCAACAATCTGTCCGCAATATTAAATCTGATCCACCCCTTTGAAAAAATAAAAAAATAAAAAGAGGTCTGTTGTCAGCTCACTGGTAGACTCAGACCTAATCCTCCATATCTGTCTCTCTCTCTCTCTCTCTCTCTCTCTCCCTCCCTCTCCCTCCCTCTCTCTCTCTCTCTCTCTCTCTCTCTCTCTCTCTCTCTCTCTCTCTCTCTCTCTCTCTCTCTCTCTCTCTCTCTCTCTCTCTCTCTCTCTCTCTCTCTCTCTCTCTCTCTCTCTCTCTCTCTCTCTCTCTTTTTCTGTCTGTTCTGGTTTCCAGGGAGACCCGGGTCCGTCTGGATCTCCAGGAAAGAGTGGCCCCGCTGGACTCCGAGGCTTCAGAGGGAGCAGGGGCAGCCCTGGAGCCATGGTAACACACCCACCTCACATCTCCTCACATCTCCTGACCTTCACCTTACTGACATATTACATTCTGCACTGATGTAAAGTACTACTGTATTGTATAGCACCCAGTGTTTTATGTGAAAATCACTGAAGGCCAGTTTCCTGGCTTTTTAATAGAGATTCTCCATTGACCATGCTGCTTTTTAGTCCAAGAGTGGGCTTCATCTGGGTCTGGGAAACTGACCCTAAGTCCTTTACTTTAATTAACTGATGGTGGACCATCTGATAACTGTATACTCTGACAGTGGGATGGAAACTGATTGGTTGGAGTTCCTGTGATGAAGGCTCTGATTGGTTCATCTCTGTGTGCTTGCCTCTCTCTAGGGCCTTGCTGGACTGAAAGGAGGAGAAGGACCCACCGGTCTGTCAGGAGCAGGGGTAAATTGGATTTCATCATGTAGCAATTGTTTAATTCCCATTTTCCCCATGCTACCCCCCTAATCTCCACCTCCATCCCCAATCCTGGTCCGTATGTGGTCTATAGCCAACAAGGACATGTAGAGTGGGAGGCTGTTACCATGGAGATCAAAATGAAAGAGTGAATCATGTGACGTTGTCCTCTTACCTCTCTGTTCCCCCTGTCGTGTCGTTACCCAGGGAGCCACTGGGGAGAAAGGGCCTTCTGGAGCGGCTGGTGCTATTGGTCAGCCTGGACGCTCCGGTGGGGTCGGCCCTGGAGGACCAATGGGAGAAAAGGGCGAGCCAGTAAGAACCTTTGATCATTTCCCTATTCGTTTTTTTTCTTATGCAACGCTAGTGTCAATTTCTAAATGGACATACGAACATCACTGCTCATTACTGAGAAATAAACAGCATGTGTGGGTTCCTCTGTACTGTATGTGTCATAATCAGTGTTTACGTGCGTGCGTGTGTGTGTGTGTGTGCATGTTCCACTCTCTCTGTGTTATCTATTAATCAATATGGCATGGTGCAATATGAGACTAGAATAGTGGCGGTGGTTAGACTAACGATGTTTCCTCATCCATCTGTTCCCCAGGGAGAGAAGGGGCCCATCGGGCCGGCTGGACAGGACGGGGCGCAGGGGCCTGTGGGGCTGCCTGGGGCTGCTGGCCAAGCTGGGCCTCCAGGAGAGGATGGAGACAAGGTACTAACACCTGTACACAGGTACAGCACAGTAGGTTCCATACCACTGTAGAGGGACAACTTAGGAGAATCCAACTCCTGGCCCTCAAGGCCTGAAGCACTGCTGGGGTTTTCTATTGCTAGTCAATTGATCTATTGTCCTTTTGGCCATGGAGTCCACTCACCTAGTGGCCTTGATGTTGTGTGGGTGGGAGGCGTATGGGTTACTATGTGTGTGTCTTTATATCTCTGCAACATCTGGCCTTGATGTTGTGTGTGTGTGTGTGTGTGTGTGTGTGTGTGTGTGTGTGTGTGTGTGTGTGTGTGTGTGTGTGTGTGTGTGTGTGTGTGTGTGTGTGTGTGTGTGTGTGTCTGTGTGTGTGTTTGTGTTGTCTACAGGGCGAGACAGGAGGACCAGGCCAGAAGGGCAGTAAAGGAGACAAAGGAGAATCTGTGAGTCTTCATCTGGCGAGATATCAACCACAACACTGTCTTTTAGCCTCACAAGCCACAGAATTATACACCTGACAGGACATGACATCACCAGACACAGTACTACCAGAGAGAGGGAGGGGAAGATCCTATCTCTGGCCCAAATCTGCCCATGTTAAGCAAATCCTTAATTATTAAATAGGTGAAGAGTTTTTGTGTGGGGGGCAATGACAGTTTTGAATTTAGTCAAGATTAACATAAATTGCTATTTTGATACGTGAGGCTTATTTGATCTAATAGACGTTTCATAATGCTTTGGTTGTTACGAGTGTGCTGTTATAAGTGTGACGCATGTGACATCCCGGCAACTTTGAGAAAAAACACTTTATCAGAGTTGTCCCTGTTGAAATTCGAGAACAGACTGTTCATATTCATGAAACGATCATCTTACTCTCCGTTGAATACAGGTGGCTGATGTCAACACTCCTCATCTAATATTCAAACAAGTATTATTATTATTTTTATATATGATTTTTTATTGAATATTATAACATACAATCTACCTGCAGTGAAGCCGCTCAACATTTACATTACATTCAGTCATCTAACCGTCTCCCGTCTAGAGTGACCCACGGGAGCAACCAGGGCCCCGCCCAAGGGCACGTCGGCAGATCTCCCACCAAGTCAAAATGGGGACCGAACTAGCTTTATTTTTAATTTTATCTTTGAACATCATTCTATCCCCCGCCAAGCAAGTCCACTCCCACTTGTCTCCAGTTCCACATCCCAAACCTCAGTTTCAAACAAGTATTCAATTAACAAGATGTATCCACCAATCCAAAGAGAGGAATAGGCGGGAGCCTGACAGCCCGCCGTTCCGCTCTGTGGACAACGAATCCCATTGTTAGAGCGGAGACACAAGCATCTCGTCATTATATCCAGTATCTCTGGTACTACTCACCTGGCAGGATATGACATCACCAGCCACAGTACTACCAATCTTAACAATATAGCCGAGTGACCACTCTAACAACACGTCCTCAATGAAGGAGAGATCAGGTGGGACCATTCTAGCCAATGAGAGGGCAGATACGAGTGTGAACAACAGCCACAACTAAGTTGTTTTTCTCAAATTTGCCGAAATGCCAAATGCATCCACTTATATCAGTACATTTGTAACAGCCTAAACATTACGAAACTTCTATTCGATCAAATAAGCCTCACATAATTCGACACTCTCTCATAGACCTCCATACAAAAAGGGCTTATCTCATGCGGATGGATTTTGGGCGCTTCGCCTCTTCTGCTCTGGTACTACATACCTGGCAGGATATGACATCACTAGAAAAAAAACGAAGTCAAATCGTGATGTCAGTGATCTTCAGGTCGGAAAATTTCCGACTTGGAAATCCGACATGGATGACTGTTCAAAATGATTTCTCCCGGCCAGAGCTAGTTTTTCCCAGAGTTCCCAGTTGTCTTGAACGCACTGAAATCAGAGGTTTCCAAGTTCTCAGTTCCCAGTTGTTTTGAATGCGGCATACACACCTGACAGGATATGACATCACCAGTGAAAGTATTTCACACCTGACAGGATATGACATCACCGGTCACAGTATTACACACCTGACAGGATATGACATCACCAATCACAGTATTAAGCACCGGCCAGTATCCTCCCCGTCACCAGCTGCTATCACTAGGATAATTCAAATTAATGACTCAGTAAATGAGAAAGGGTTTATAATTGAGCGTTGAGATAATTATGTGCAGTTATAATTAACTATACAGTATATTACTGTATGTGAGCTGTTATACTCATTATAGGCATTATAAGCCTTTCTTCATGGTCTAGTTAGCATGCACTGTGCATCTTCATGCACTTTATCTTATCCTAGCCCTGGCAGCTCTATCAAACTATTTAAAATACTGTCTAACACTTTCAGAAGCCAAGCAATCACAAACAGCTACCATCAACAGCTGCAATTTCACAGTAGTTGTGTTTTTTGAGCTCCCGACACAGCAGTGTTTTCCTGAAGTGTATGATTGATTTGCAATATACTGTCAACAGCATCTATGTTTCTCGGTCTCTTCTCCAGGGCCCTTCAGGACCTATTGGAATCCAGGGACCTGTCGGCCATCCAGGGTTACCGGTACGTCTATTCAATGTATCTGTCTTTATTGTGTGTTTGTGTGTACTGTATGTGTGTACAGCACTGACCTCTGTGTGTGTTTCAGGGTGTGGACGGGGAGCCGGGGCCGAGGGGCCAGCAGGGGATGTACGGGCCGAAGGGAGACGAGGGAGCGAGAGGCCACAAGGGGGCCACAGGACCCACTGGACTACAGGTGAGGAGACGAGACACCCCTCTGTTGGACTGTACCATCCGTCTCTCTGACTCCAGCATATAGCTGACAGGTGGACTGTACCATCTCTCATCAACAGCACATAGCTGATAGCATTGCAGTATCCCTACTACTGCGCCTCTAACCATTCTCTGTCTTTACAGGGCATGCCAGGACTCCCAGGAGAGAAGGGAGACAGTGGACACGTGGGCACGATGGTGAGTACTGGACATACCATTAGACAATGACATAATTTCCCTATATCCTATTGTTGACCTGGCAGCCTCACTGGACTCTCCCACCAAAGATCATTCCTTAAGTATGTCTCTCATCTTCATTGTGGTATGAAGCCTAACTAAAGTAAAACCCTTCTTGGAGGCAGTGTCCAGAGTCTGGCTCCATGTAGAGTGTCTGGAGCGTAACAGCCATGACACGTCCAGCTACACATCCAGAGAGGACTAGGGCTTTGTGTCTAAATGTAACAAGGAGTTCCTCTGAAGAGAGGGAGAGTGAGAGAGTAAGAGGGAGAAAAGTCGAAGAGTCAGTGGAGTGAAGGAGGGAGAGAGAAAGTGAGGGATAGGGATGGAGAGAGAGAGAGAGAGAGAGAGAGACAGAGAGAGAGAGAGAGAGAGAGAGAGAGGGCGGTGGTTTGAGGAGGAAGACGGCAGTGTGACAGCTGCTAATCAGATTAGCCTGAGCCGGGCCTGTCTAATGAGCATCTTCCTTCTATTGTGACAGTCATTTCAGAACGCCACAGACCGTGAACACATGCTAAATAAGATTCTACACACACAGCTAGCGCCACAGCACACTCAGCCTGATTAGGGAGAGGGGAAGGAAGCGTCAAAACGGAACAAAAAACAAAAGAGGGAAAAAAGAGAGAGGGAGAGGATGAGAGGGAATGAAAGATAGAGAGAGGGATGTGAGAGAGACAGGGCAAGGAGGAAAGAGATCTCACTGGGAAAGCCTCATCCATGTGAATGCTGTGGTTCACAGGATTGCAGCTTCTAATGCCCGCGTAGCTCCCCAGTAGCAGGATTATAGGATATGTGCTTACTGTAGTGGATGTAGTAGTGTCTGGAGTATGTCTGTCTGTCTTTGTGCTGTGTGTACAGGCTCTCACTGTATTGGGTTTTCAGCATTTGTGAAGCACAGCTAACCATTAACTCTGGACTGGAAGGGAGCAGTCAGTGCAGTTAGGATGAATAGCTTGTTGTCCATGTTGAGGTGCACAGAGGGGTGGAATCCCATCACGCTGACTGGCTAGAGCGCTCTCCTTTCCCCTGTAGCCTGATCATGTGTTCTTGGAGAGAACTAGAGGCTCCTCTTAGAGAGAGAGAGAGAGAAGGAGGGGATAGAGGGAGGGAGAGAGAGATGAAGGGAGAGAAAGAGAGGGAGATACTGTACAGAGAAAGGGGGTGAAAGACCGGAAGAGAGAGAGGGACAGAGTGAGAGGGAGGGAGATAGAGACAGAGAGTTAGGGACAGAGTGAGAGGGAGGGAGATAGAGACAGAGAGTTAGGGACAGAGTGAGAGGGAGGGAGATAGAGAAAGAACCTTTCCGTGTGTCATTGAGGGTAATGGCTTGTCCTCGGGGTGTCTTCATCATGTCAGTGAGGTAATGATCATAGAGGCTGGTTCTGTTCTGGGGATATGTTGCACCAGCCACCAGGCCCCAGTAGACTGAAGGACTAGCACACAGTCACTGTACCCAGGGAGGAGCTGCCTGGTGGGTCACACAGTCTACTTCCTTTGGGATAGAGGTGTGTGTGTGTTTGTGTCTGCGTGTGCGTCTGCGTGTACTTGTGCATGTATGTGCTGTCTCAAGCCAATGGCTAATGATTTATTTTCTCCTCAGGGCCCTCCAGGACAACATGGCCCCAGAGGCCCCCAGGGGTCCATTGGTGGAGAGGTACAGTATATTTCTGACCTTATCTGACCACCTTTCTATGTATTGGGTTTGCTACAGTATTAGATTGGTTTATGTTGCAAGACGGTATACTATTTTGCGCAGCTCTCACTTCTACTCAAATCTACACTACCGACTATCAGAACACACCCACCAATAGGGTTGTTACTTCACACACGGCACACACACTTCTCTACCCTCTACCCCTCTCCCACTCCCAGACCCTCTGCCGGTTTGGAGCTGTGAATTATTAAGTGCTATTAGAATGTAATCCCTCAGAGGGAGTTATATTTACCGCTCTATAAATCATTAAGGAGTATTAGACAATCATCCCTGAGAGGAAGTTATATTTACCTCTATTAATGGCCAACCTCTCAACATCTCACACCAATCAATTATTCACGAGAGAGAGACGGAAAGAAGCCACGCCACACACACACATAGTCAAAAATCAAATCAAATCAAATTGTATTGGTCACATAGACATATTTAGCAGATGTTATTGTGGGTGTAGTGAAATGCTTGTACGGATTCAGTGGTACGGATTCAGATTGTCACATCAGACCTGGTTACAAATATCATTTGAAAGATCACATACTTTATTTGAGCATTTGACTGGAGTGCTAGATGGGCGGGGTTTGTACTTTTGGGACTATCCCATTGGTTCTAGTTTCCTATCCAAGCTCAATCAGGCACTATTTGAAAGATGTTGAATACCATTTGAACCCAGGTCGGTTCATATGGTGCCATGGAAATAGAAGGGTGTAGAGATGGAGCGATCCATAAATGGATTGATACAGGTGATGTTGTGAGAGAGAAATGGATAAAGAGAAGCTTTGCGTCTTTGTGGGAAATAGAAGAGCTGGCTTGCACTGCAGGCAGGATAGTCTTCCACTCATTCACACGCTCCAATTTGTGCACTCTACCAAAGAGAGAGATGCTTTCACTGTTTTTCTCTCGAGACAGCCAGCACACACTTCCACATTGACACACACCGACACATAGAAACTGACTCCACACTCTGTTACTCAGATCGCATCAGATCGCATGTGTGTGTGAGGAAACTCACACACACAGACAACAGTCAATAGTTTCTCCTAGTCATGATGGTGCAGCTGCTGTCTCAGCACCCTGACAGAGAACAGCAGACACACAAAACAACATCTACACAAGAAACCTGTAGATGAAATATTTATTATTTCAGTCCTCCTGTCAGTGTGTTGGTTCAAGTGGTTCTGTTGTGTTGTAACAGGGCACTGCTGGCCAGCCTGGTGGAGTGGGCCAGCCTGGGATCGTTGGAGAGAAGGGGGAGGATGGAGAGGCTGGGGACCCGGGACCAGTTGGAGACACTGGTGCCGCTGTAAGTCATCTTTCTCTCATCCACTTCTTCACTTCTTCACTTCTTCACTCTCTCTCTCTCTCTCTCTCTCTCTCTCTCTCTCTCTCTCTCTCTCTCTCTCTCTCTCTCTCTCTCTCTCTCTCTCTATCTGTCTTAACCACTCACTGTATGATTGTATTGTGCCCCCAGGGTGGTAAAGGGGAGCTGGGGGAGAAGGGTGACTCTGGCCCCTCCGGAGCAGCAGGACCTGCAGGAGTCAGAGGTACGCCAGGGGAGGACGGACCCAAAGGAAACCCTGTGAGTAGATCTCTATGTAGGCCACTCATCTACTAGTCACTAGTCCTTTAGGCCACTCATCTGCTAGTCACTAGTCCTTTAGGCCACTCATCTGCTAGTCACTAGTCCTTTAGGCCACTCATTTGCTAGTCACTAGTCCTTTAGGCCACTCATCTGCTAGTCACTATTCCTTTAGGCCACTCATCTGCTAGTCACTAGTCCTTTAGGCCACTCATCTGCTAGTCACTAGTCCTTTAGGCCACTCATCTGCTAGTCACTAGTCCTTTAGGCCACTCATCTGCTAGTCACTAGTCCTTTAGGCCACTCATCTGCTAGTCACTAGTCCTTTAGGCCACTCATCTGCTAGTTACTAGTCATTTAGGCCACTCATCTGCTAGTCACTAGTCCTTTAGACCACTCATCTGCTAGTCACTAGTCCTTTAGGCCACTCATCTGCTAGTCACTAGTCCTTTAGGCCACTCATCTGCTAGTCACTAGTCCTTTAGGCCACTAATCCTCTACCAACTGGTTCTTGAGTTGGTGGCAGACCAATGCATTAGATTAATCTCAAGCGATGCTGCTGCAACTAACAGTCATTGGTAACTGACCACTCCCGGTCCTCTGTAGGGGCCCATTGGATTCCCAGGAGATTCTGGACCCCCTGGAGAAGCAGGGATCAATGTGAGTACAGCACCCGTAGAACCAAGTAATACAAAACCCCTTGTACTGTTTTTGAATTGCATTTCTAATATTGACGGCAGTAGATGACTGATTCTTCTGTTCCTCCTCTGAATGTGTGTTTCTGGTTGGAACAGGGAGTTGACGGTGGACCGGGAGCAAAGGGAGACAACGGTGATCCTGGGAAAGCCGTAAGTACAGTACAGCATTTACATCACACAGGAATTCATACGAACAGCATAAACATGTGTAACTGTGTATGTTCTCTGAGCTCATTCAACAGTATCACATACATAAAGTGCATGCATACCAAAGATATAGTATTGCCTTTGTACTTTGTCACATACAGAGAGGCTTGACTTATTCATGGATATGCTGTGCTTTCTTCCCTGAGTCTTTGAGACTGTGTGTGTTTGTTGTCTTTGAGACTGTGTGTGGTTGTTGTCTTTGTGACTGTGTGTGGTTGTTGTGTGTTTCAACTCTGACCCTTTGTTCTGCTGTCCTCAGGGACCCCCAGGAGCCTCTGGAGAACTGGGCCCTTCCGGGCCCCCCGGGAGAAGGGTGAGTGTTGATGTGTGTGTGTGTGAGAGAGAGAGAGAGAGAGAGAGAGAGAGAGAGAGAGAGAGAGAGAGAGAGTGTGTGTTTGTGGGGCTTGCGTGCATGCCTTTATTGTTTTATATTTCTACAGACTCGGATATCTTCAGGGATTTTATTGACCTCTATCTGTTTTAGAAGAACAAAAGCAGTGTAAGGCTTTTAAGCACTCGGGTATTGTCCCTAGCAGCTGAAACTCTGTCCTCATGTTCCCCCACCTCTCTCTCTCTCTCTCTCTCTCTCTCTCTCTCTCTCTCTCTCTCTCTCTCTCTCTCTCTCTCTCTCTCTCCCCCTCTCTCTCTCTCGCTTTCTCTATCTATCTATCCCCCCCTCTCTCTCTCACCAGGGCCACTTGGGAGCTGCTGGAAAAGAAGGGAAACAAGGAATGAAGGGAGCAAAGGTAAGGATGTTTGGAACACTCAACAACACTCAACGCATTAATGAAATACGAAGAAAATAAATCCCCCAAAAGAAAAGGCTACTACATTGTACACCACACATGTCAGTTTTACTCCGTTTTGTTTTCCTCATCACCCTGTCATTCTGTTCCTCTCTCTCATTCCTTTAGGGGACCAATGGGGTTGAGGGTCTGGTGGGGAAGAAAGGGCCAGTGGGGCCCCAGGGACATTCAGGGAAGCCTGGCCCAGAGGGCCTCCGAGGGATCCCAGGCCCCGGGGTGAGTCCCCCTCTCCTCTCCTCTCCTTACTCTAACTCAAACATACATCTCCCTCTACTGTAGCCTGTGGCTCTGCTGCTCCACTCATCATGTCTCCCTAATTAGTTTAGTATAAACTGTCTTGGTTTACTATCAACATGCATGGTGCATCTCAGTACAACCAGCAACAAGGCTTGGGGACATGTTGTCATATGACCTTCAGCAACCCCAGTCATTGCTGAGGCCCTTCACTAATTGATTAACCCCTATTTGTGTTTTCATTTGCAGGGTGAGCAAGGGTTAAACGGCCCCCCAGGCCAGACGGGACCCCCTGGACCCATGGTAAGATCCCCATGCATATTACATGTTCATATGTCAACCTACTGTACTGTTATTGACTCTCTTCCACATAACATATGGTAGGTAGCCTTGATAGGGTCAATTCCAGTGATATGTCAATTATATTTTTTCACCCATATGTAACCATGTAGTGTAAATGTGATCTTGTGTTGTTCCCAGGGACCCCCAGGACTGCCAGGTTTGAAAGGAGACCCGGGCAGGAAGGGAGATAAAGGTCACGGGGGTCTGATCGGTCTGATCGGACCTCCAGGAGAGCTGGGAGAGAAGGGAGACAGAGGCCTGCCCGGAAATCAGGGCACACAAGGAACCAAAGGAGACGGGGGTAAGGGTGGCCTCCCTGGCCCCACCGGCCCCCCAGGACCCGCTGGACTTTCTGTAAGTGCCCCCTCCTCCTCAGTCACCCCACCCCACTCAGCTCTGCTTTACTCTGACATGACTTTTCCTATTTCAAAATGACCTCTCTTCCCCTGTTAGGGTGCAGTTGGTGAGAGAGGATCCAAAGGAGACCTGGTGAGTCCAGTCATCTGACTGTATCTCCACATTGTCATTCCTCTCCTTACGCACCAGCCAAAAGCTAGCAGCTGGCAGGAGCGTATGCTGCCAGACAAGCCGTTATCTCGCCTTGCCAAATGAACCATCGTTCAGCCTAATTTTCTACATTGTGCTTTTTAAATGTATTTTGGCCTTAAAAGTGAGCCCAGGGGGCCTCCCGGGTGGCGCAGTGGTCTAGGGCACTGCATCGCAGTGCTAACTGCGCCACCAGAGTCTCTGGGTTCGCGCCCAGGCTCTGTCGCAGCCGGCCGCGACCGGGAGGTCCGTGGGGCGACGCACAATTGGCATAGCGTCGTCCGGGTTAGGGAGGGTTTGGCCGGTAGGGATATCCTTGTCTCATCGCGCTCCAGCGACTCCTGTGGCGGGCCGGGCGCAGTGCGCGCTAACCAAGGGGGCCAGGTACACGGTGTTTCCTCCGACACATTGGTGCGGCTGGCTTCCGGGTTGGAGGCGCGCTGTGTTAAGAAGCAGTGCGGCTTGGTTGGGTTGTGCTTCGGAGGACGCATGGCTTTCGACCTTCGTCTCTCCCGAGCCCGTACGGGAGTTGTAGCGATGAGACAAGATAGTAATTACTAGCGATTGGATACCACGAAAATTGGGGAGAAAATGGGATAAAAAATATAAAAAAAATAAAAAAATAAAGTGAGCCCATACAGTGATGTGTTGTTCCTGTGGGTAGAGTGTATTTTAATAGGATATAGTGGTGCGGTGTGATGTTATGAAAAGTACCATAGCGTGTCATGTAGAGAGCAGGGGCTTTGGCCACAGACTGCTGATGCACAGAGCTGGATAATCCTATAAACCCTAGAACCATATCTGCCAGGATCAAAGAGAGATTTGGCAAACTAGTGTGAGAATCGCTCCAGGTGACCGGAGGATTGATGCAGGATTTTGGTACACTCTTTTCTTCAGGGCGCCATCGGACCCCAAGGAGACACTGGCCCCGCCGGATCCCCCGGACCCCCTGTAAGTCCTCCACACACACACCTCCCCACCTCCACACTTCTTATCCACCCCACCTTTCTCTTTCTGTTTCTCTCCATCCCCTCTTTTCCGTCTCATCGCCTGTTGTTGTTCAACCACACACACCTCCACGCATCTCCTTCCCCCCATCGTTCTCTTTTTTTTCTGCCTCTCCCAGTCACTGTTGTTTCTTGTCTTCCGTCTTCCACTTGTGTTCCTTCCCTCCAGGGTCCGCCTGCCACCATGGTCCAGCCGCTGCCTATCAGAGACCACGAGGGCCGGAGGAAGAGGAAGAGGCACTCTAGGATGGTGCAAGGAGGCGCATCTCCCTACGAGGAGGTAGAGATGAAGATGGATCTGGAGCAGGAGGTGTTCCTGCAGGCAGACCAGCCCATGCTGGAGGAGGCAGAGGGCATGGAGGAGGTGTTTGCCTCCCTCATCTCCATGAAGACAGAGGTGGAGCTGATGAGGAAGCCCCTGGGGACCTTTGAGAGCCCCGCCCGCACCTGCAAGGAGCTCATGATGATCCAGCATGGCTACAGAGACGGTCAGCACATCACCTCATCACCCTCATAGCACACAGATCTCCCTTCATCACCCTGCATTGGCACTCATATTGGCGTGAACATGTAGAAAATCTACACCCCCTTGAACTTCTTCACATTTTGTTGCGTTACAAAGTGGGATTGAAATAGATTTAATTGCATTTTTTTGTCATTGATCTACACAAAATACTCCACAATGTCAAATTGAAAAGAAAATTATATATATTTTTTTGCTAATTAAAAAAAAATATATATATAGTATTTGCGTAAGTATTCAGCTCCTTTGTTCAGGCAAGCCTAAATTAGCTCAGAAGTAAAATTTGACAAATCACATAATAAGTTATATGGACTCACTCTGTGTGAAATAATAATGTCTCTGTCCCCCACAAATGTAAAGTCCCTCAGTCAAGTATGGAATTTCAAGCACAGATTCAACTACAAAGACCAGGGAGCTTTTTGAAGCCTCATAAAGAAGGCCAGTGATTGTTAGATGGGTAACAATAACAAATCAGACATTGCATATCTCTTTAAGCATGGTCAAGTTAAGAATTATGCTGTGGATGATGTATTAAACCACCGAGACACATAAAAAACACAGTCGTCCTTCTGAACTGAGCTGCAGGACAGTAAGGAAACTGATCAGGGACGTCACCATGAGGCCATTGGGGATTTTAAAACAGCTACAGAGTTCAATGGCTGTCATGGGAGAAAACTGAGGATGGATCAACAACATTGTAGTGACTCCACAATAATGACCTAAATGACAGAGTCAAAAGAAGAATACAAATATTCAAAAACATGCATATGTATGCAACAAAGCACTAAAGTAATACTGCAAAAAACACAGCAAAGGAATACACTTTTTGGCCTAAATGCAAAGCCTTATGTTTGGGGAAAATCCAACACAACACATTACTCAGTCACTGCCTCCGTATTTTCAATCATGGTGGTGGCTGCATCATGGTATGGGTATGCTTGACATCGGCAAAGACTGGGGAGTTTTTCAGGATGAAAAGAAACAGGATGAAACACGGGGAAAATCCTAGAGGGAAACCTGCTTCAGTCTGCTTTACACCTGACACTCGGAGAGCAATTCACCTTTCAGCAGGACAATAACCTAAAATAGAAGGCCAAATCTACACTGGAGTTGCTTCTAAGAAGACAGTGGCCAAGTTATAGTTTTGAGTTAAGTCTGCTTGAAAATCTATGGCAACACTTGACAATTGCTTTCTAGCCATGATCCCCAACAGAGTTGACAGAGCTTGAAGCAGTTTGAAAAGAATAATGGGCAAATATTGCACAATCCAGGTGTGTAAAGCTTTTCTGAGACTTACCCAATAAGACTAACAGCTGTAATCGCTGCCAAATGTGTTTATAACATGTATTGATTCTGGGGGGTGAATATTTATCTAATCAAGGTATATTAGTGTTTTCTTTTTCATTATTCTTAAAAAAATATATCAATAATTGTTCTTACACTTTGACATTACAGAGTATTTTGTGTAGATCGTTGACAAAAAAATTACAATCAAATCCATTTTAATCCCACTTTGTAACACAATAGAATGTGAAGAAATCCAAAGGAGGAGTAGACTTTCTATAGGCATTGTATTTGATTGAGCAAATGAGCCACCAAATCCTCCAATAGCCAGGATAATTACCTGTTACATCATACATACTCTATGATTTCATGTCTTCCCCTTTCACTTGCCTGATCTGCTGTCCCGTATTGAAATGACACCGCTGTCTCTGTCTCCGTACCTGTCCCAGGTGACTACTGGATCGACCCCAACCAGGGATGTCACAGGGACTCCATCAAGGTCTTCTGTAACTTCACCGCTGAGGGAGAGACCTGTCTCTACCCTGACAAGAGGATTGAAACTGTGAGTCTCAAACTACCTTGATGTTTGCTCAAATCAACCTAACTAGAACATTGTAGTAGTGTACAGTACATATTCATTGGCCTCAGATCAACTGGTGTCTTACAGATGCACTATCTTAATTTGACCCTATTTTTCACAGCAGGAAAAGAATCCAGCAGCAACAGGATATGTGAATTATTATGTGGATTATAATTCATAGATTTTTTTAGGGGTTGATACATTTTCTGTTACATTTTTCATAATGGCAAATTAATTTTAAAGTGGAAATCACAAACTTTAGAAGCCTTTTAAAACCTTTAATACACTACAATTGATATTTCCTGCTGTGTAGGAACATTCTCCGCAACAACAGAGTGATCAAATTAAGATAGCAGATCTGTACATCCTTAGAAGCCTGTGTTACAGAGACTCCTTGTTTCCTCCTCTATTCTTGTGAACAGGTGAAGCTAGCAGCCTGGAACAAAGAGAAGCCAGGAAGCTGGTTCAGCCAATACAGGAAAGGCAAACAGGTACTGACCACTTTCAACTGCTGCCATTCATTTAAATGTTTCCAAACACCAGGTAGATTATATTAATTTAAAGGGAGTGCATTTGAATAATAATCATGTGTATAATTGAGTAGATGTGCATGTGTGTGAGCATGTGCGTGATTGAACCTACTGTCCAATAGAGTGTTCATGTATGTGCCCATGTATGATACCTGTGTTTTCTGCCTGCAGTAGTGAGTGAGTCACACAGAGCTACTGGCAGCAGTGGACTCTCATTGAAGAGCATTCGGCGCTTTGAGCACTGGTCTTTCATGTGCACCTGACCAGACATCTCTTAACACAGAAAGATAATCACTTCTCTGCCAGTCCAATGCCTTTCACTGACTCTTTCACACCCACTCCATTGTGTCCTTTTCTCTCTCTCTCTCTCTCTCTCTCTCTCTCTCTCTCTCTCTCTCTCTCTCTCTCTCTCTCTCTCTCTCTCTCTCTCTCTCTCTCTCTCTCTCTCTCTCTCTCTCTCTCTCTCTCTTTCTTTCTTCCTCTCTCACTAACTCTCGCTTTCTCTCTGACTCTCTTATTCTGACTCTCTAGGTGAATTACTGTGACCTTTGTCCCCTCCTCTCCTCTTACATTATTAATGAAACACGGGTTGAGATTTCTAAGAGAGAGAAAAGGTTCATGGTAACACAATTGGTCCTAGCCTTCCTTCCTTCCTTTGTTCACCAGGGTGGATATAGCGCTCTGTCGCCAGCATTAAATCTGTCCGCTTAGTTTTGTGCCAGCATTAACTCAGTCAGCTTGGTTTTGTGCCAGCATTAACTCTGTCAGCTTGGTTTTGTGCCAGCATTAACTCTGTCAGCTTGGTTTTGTGCCAGCATTAACTCTGTCAGCTTGGTTTTGTGCCAGCATTAACTCTGTCAGTTTGGTTTTGTGCCAGCATTAACTCAGTCAGCTTGGTTTTGTGCCAGCATTAACTCTGTCAGCTTGGTTTTGTGCCAACATTAACTCAGTCAGCTTGGTTTTGTGCCAGCATTAACTCTGTCAGCTTGGTTTTGTGCCAGCATTAACTCTGTCCGCTTGGTTTTGTGCCAGCATTAACTCTGTCCGTTTGGTTTTGTGCCAGCATTAACTCTGTCAGCTTGGTTTTGTGCCAGCATTAACTCTGTCCCTACACCACCTCTGTAACTACACCACCTCTTTAAGGAATACCTAGGATAGGATAAAGTAATCCTTCTAACCCCCCCCCCCCCTTAAAAGAGTTAGATGCACTATTGTAAAGTGGTTGTTCCACTGGATATCATAAGGTGAATGCACCAACTTGTAAGTCGCTCTGGATAAGAGCGTCTGCTAAATGACTTAAATGTAAATGTAAAATGTAAATGTAAATGTAAATGTCCGTTTGGTTTTGTGCCAGCATTAACTCAGTCAGCTTGGTTTTGTGCCAGCATTAACTCTGTCAGCTTGGTTTTGTGCCAGTGTAACGGATGTGAAATGGCTAGCTAGTTAGCGGGTACGTGCTACTAGCATTTCAATCAGTTACGTCGCTTGCTCTGAGACTTAAGTAGGGTTTCCCCTTGCTCTGCAAGGGCCGCGGCTTTTGTGGAGCGATGGGTAACGACGCTTCGTGGGTGTCAGTTGTTGATGTGTGCAGAGGGTCCCTGGTTCGCGCCCGAGGTCGGGGCGAGGGGACGGTTTAAAGTTAAACTGTTACATTGATGCTGTTGACCCGGATCACTGGTTGCTGCGGAAAAGGAGGAGGTTGAAAGGGGGGTGAGTGTAACGGATGTGAAATGGCTAGCTAGTTAGCGGGTACGCGCTACTAGCATTTCAATCAGTTACGTCGCTTGCTCTGAGACTTAAGTAGGGTTTCCCCTTGCTCTGCAAGGGCCGCGGCTTTTGTGGAGCGATGGGTAACGACGCTTCGTGGGTGTCAGTTGTTGATGTGTGCAGAGGGTCCCTGGTTCGCGCCCGAGGTCGGGGCGAGCGGACGGTTTAAAGTTAAACTGTTACACCAGCATTAACTCTGTCAGCTTGGTTTTGTGCCAGCATTAACTCTGTCAGCTTGGTTTTGTGCCAGCATTAACTCCGTCAGCTTGGTTTTGTGCCAGCATTAACTCTGTCAGCTTGGTTTTGTGCCAGCATTAACTCTGTCAGCTTAGTTTTGTGCCAGCATTAACTCCGTCAGCTTGGTTTTGTGCCAGCATTAACTCTGTCAGCTTGGTTTTGTGCCAGCATTAACTCTGTCAGCTTGGTTTTGTGCCAGCATTAACTCTGTCAGCTTGGTTTTGTGCCAGCATTAACTCTGTCAGCTTGGTTTTGTGCCAGCATTAACTCTGTCAGCTTAGTTTTGTGCCAGCATTAACTCTGTCAGCTTGGTTTTCCTGCCCAGGTTATTTGGTCATGGAAGAACTCCTGGCCCTAGCCATTATAGATTGGATGTACAGTTGAAGTCGGAAGTTAACATACACCTTTGGCAAATACATTTAAACTCAGTTTTTCACAATTCCTGACATTTAATCCTAGTAAAAATGTATGTCTTAGGTCAGATAATTAAGATCACCACTTTATTTTAAGAATGTGAAATGTCAGAATAATAGTAGAGAATGATTTATTTAAGCTTTTATTTCTTTCTTCACATTCCCAGTGGGTCAGAAGTTTACATACACTCAATTAGTATTTGGTAGCATTGCCTTTAAATTGTTTAACTTGGGTCAAACGTTTTGGGTATCCTTCCACAAGCTACCCACAATAACTTGGGTGAATCTTGGTCCATTCCACCTGACAGAGCTGGTGTAACTGAGTCAGGTTTGTAGGCCTCCTTGCTCGCACACGCTTTTTCAGTTCTGCCCAGATATTTTCTATAGGATTGAGGTCAGGGCTTTGTGATGGCCACTCCAATACCTTGACTTTGTTGTCCTTACACCATTTTTCCAGAACTTTGGAAGTATGCTTGGGGTCATTGTCCATTTGTAAGACCCATTTGCAACCAAGCTTTGACTTCCTGACTGATGTCTTGAGATGTTGCTTCAATATATCGACATCATTTTCCTTCCTCATGAAGCCATCTATTTTGTGAAGTGCACCAGTCCCTCCTGCAGCAAAGCACCCCCACAACATGATGCTGCCACCCCCATGCTTCACGGTTGGGATGGTGTTCTTCGGCTTGCAAGCCTCCCCCTTTTTCCTCCAAACATAATGATGAACATTATGCCCAAACAGTTCTATTTTTGTTTCATCAGACCAGAGGACATTTCTCCAAAAAGTACAATCTTTGTCCCCATGTGCAGTTGCAAACCGTAGCTTTTTTATGGAGGTTCTGGAGCAGTGGCTTCTTCCTTGTTGCGCCGCCTTTCAGGTTATGTAGATATAGGACTTTTTTACTGTGGATAATAGATACTTTTGTACCTGTTTCCTCCAGCATCTTCACAAGGTCCTTTGCTGTTGTTCTGGGATTGATTTGCAATCTTCTTACTAAAGTACGTTCATCTCTAGGAGACAGAACGCATCTCCTTCCTGAGTGGTATGACGGCTGTGTGTTCCCATGGTGTTTATACTTGCGTACTATTGTTTGTACAAATGAACGTGGTACCTTCAGGCATTTGGAAATTGCTCCCAAGGATGAACCAGACTTGTGGAGGTCTACAATTTTCTTCTGAGGTCTTGGCTGATTTCTTTTGATTTTCCTGATTTTCAAGCAAAGAGGCACTGAGTTTGAAGGTAGGCCTTGAAATACATCCACAGGTACACCTCCAATTGACTCAAATGATGTCAATTAGCCTATCAGAAGCTTCTAAAGCCATGACATAATTTTCTGGAATTTTCCAAGCTGTTTAAAGGCACAGTCAACTTGGTGTATGTAAACTTCTGACCCACTGGAATTGTGATACAGTGAATTTTAAGTGAAATAATCTGTCTGTAAACAATTGTTGGAAAAATTACTCGTGTCATGCACAAAGTAGATGTCCTAACCGACCTGCCAAAACTATAGTTTGTTAACAAGAAATTTGTGGAGTGGTTGAAAAACGAGTTTTAATGACTCCAACCTAAGTGTATGTAAACTTCCAACTGTATATAGTGCTTTACCAGATGCTCTACTACCAATGCATTGGCACTGCTATTTGGTTCTGGACATTCGATATGTGACTGACATGGTCATTGAGAGTTGTTTCTTTCCTCTGGTCCAGTTCTCATGCAGTGACTTTGATGGGAGCCCGGTTGCTTCATGTGGTCTATATTAATATGTGGTTCATATCTGGTCTAGTTCTCATTCAGTGACTCTGACATGCTGTGTGTCTCTGGTCCAGTTCCAGTACAATGTCTCTGATATGCTGTGTGTCCCTGGTCCAGTTCCAGTACAATGACTCTGACATGCTGTGTGTCTCTGTTCCAGTTCCAGTACAATGACTCTGATATGCTGTGTGTCCCTGGTCCAGTTCCAGTACAATGACTCTGATATGTTGTGCGTCTCTGGTCCAGTTCCAGTACAATGACTTTGATATGTTGTGTGTCTCTGGTCCAGTTCCAGTACAATGACTCTGATATGTTGTGTGTCTCTGTTCCAGTTCCAGTACAATGTCTTTGATATGCTGTGTGTCTCTGGTCCAGTTCCAGTACAACGACTCTGATATGCTGTGTGTCTCTGGTCCAGTACAATGACTCTGATATGTTGTGTGTCTCTGGTCCAGTTCCAGTACAATGACTCTGATATGCTGTGTGTCTCTGGTCCAGTTCCAGTACAATGACTCTGATATGTTGTGTCTCTGGTCCAGTTCCAGTACAATGACTCTGATATGCTGTGTGTCTCTGGTCCAGTTCCAGTACAATGACTCTGATATGTTGTGTGTCTCTGGTCCAGTTCCAGTACAATGACTCTGATATGCTGTGTGTCTCTGGTCCAGTTCCAGTACAATGACTCTGATATGTTGTGTGTCTCTGGTCCAGTTCCAGTACAATGACTCTGATATGTTGTGTCTCTGGTCCAGTTCCAGTACAATGACTCTGATATGCTGTGTGTCTCTGGTCCAGTTACAGTACAATGACTCTGATATGCTGTGTGTCTCTGGTCCAGTTACAGTACAATGACTCTGACATGCTGTGTGTCTCTGGTCCAGTACAATGACTCTGATATGTTGTGTGTCTCTGGTCCAGTTCCAGTACAATGACTCTGATATGTTGTGTCTCTGGTCCAGTTCCAGTACAATGACTCTGATATGTTGTGTGTCTCTGGTCCAGTTCCAGTACAATGACTCTGATATGCTGCGTGTCTCTGGTCCAGTTCCAGTACAATGGCTCTGATATGCTGTGTGTCTCTGGTCCAGTTCCAGTACAATGACTCTGATATGTTGTGTGTCTCTGGTCCAGTACAATGACTCTGATATGCTGTGTGTCTCTGGTCCAGTTCCAGTACAATGACTCTGATATGTTGTGTGTCTCTGGTCCAGTTCCAGTACAATGACTCTGATATGCTGCGTGTCTCTGGTCCAGTTCCAGTACAATGACTCTGATATGTTGTGTGTCTCTGTTCCAGTTCCAGTACAATGGCTCTGATATGTTGTGTGTCTCTGGTCCAGTTCCAGTACAATGACTCTGATATGTTGTGTGTCTCTGGTCCAGTTCCAGTACAATGACTCTGATATGCTGCGTGTCTCTGGTCCAGTTCCAGTACAATGACTCTGACATGCTGTGTGTCTCTGGTCCAGTTCCAGTACAATGACTCTGATATGCTGCGTGTCTCTGGTCCAGTTCCAGTACAATGACTCTGACATGCTGCGTGTCTCTGGTCCAGTTCCAGTACAATGACTCTGATATGTTGTGTCTCTGGTCCAGTACAATGACTCTGATATGTTGTGTGTCTCTGGTCCAGTTCCAGTACAATGACTCTTACATGCTGTGTGTCTCTGGTCCAGTTCCAGTACAATGACTTTGATATGCTGTGTGTCTCTGGTCCAGTTCCAGTACAATGACTTTGATATGCTGTGTGTCTCTGGTCCAGTTACAGTACAGTGACTCTGATGGGAACCCGGTCCACGTGGTCCAGCTGACCTTCCTGAAACTGCTGAGTGCCACGGCCAGACAGATCTTCACCTACTCCTGCCAGAACTCTGCCGGCTGGTTCGACAGCGCCACCCGCAGCCACCAGCACGCCATACGCTTCCGGGGCAGCAACGACGAGGAGATGAGCCAGGCTAAGAGCCCCTTCATCCAGGCAACACACGACGGATGCCAGGTAGGTACCATGCAGAGACAAAGGAAAATGAATGAATGACTGAATTCATGTAATTGGTGCTAATGTTTTGACCAATGCTAATGTTATGACAAATGCTAATGTTTTGATCAATGCTAATGTTTTGACCAATGCTAATGTTTTGACCAATGCTAATGTTTTGACCAATGGTAATGTTTTGACCAATGCTAATGTTTTGACCAATGCTAATGTTTTGACCAATGCTAATGTTTTGGCTAATGCTAATGTTTTGACCAATGCTAATGTTTTGATCAATGCTAATGTTTTGACCAATGGTAATGTTTTGACCAATGTTTTGTCAGCTGCTGTTTGATTCGATAAGGCCATGCAGCTGGTCACGATCAGTTCATCATATGATATCTGAGTATGGTATAGATAGGATCGAAGTTCGAATGAAAGCTAGCAAGTTAGCAGGCACAGTGTATCCTCAACGCTGCTGTCTTTTTCTTTGTCTCTGGTGTAGTTCCGTAAGGGACAGGAGCGGACAGTCCTGGAGATCGACTCCCCCAGAGCAGAGCTGCTGCCAGTCATAGACGTGGCCCCCTCAGACTTTGGAAGCAGCAACCAAAAGTTTGGCTTCCACGTGGGACCAGTATGTTACAACGGTTAACTAACGTTGTCTCAACCAACCAAGGAATGACCGGAACTGACCTGCACAACAACTTACCAATGAAAGAAACTGAACTTCACTGTTGTTTCCACACGCAATATTTATTATTATATGTCCGTATATGTGGTGGGTTTCTGGCATATGTTATAAGACTCTCAACAACCAATGGCAAGTAGAGGAGCAAAGGCAAGGAGGAACAAAGCACATTTATCAAAGGGAATTCATCCAATTAGATCTATTTAATGTGTAGTGTTTTTTTCTTTGTCATCCTTCTTTTCTTCGCTCACCTTTTGAGTGTGCTGTAATTAGATTCGCTAGAAGTAGTCTCTTGTTCCACTTGACAACAACCAATTTAAAAAGACAGGCAGATCCCTCCCATGTTGAGGCATGGGGTTAGCCTGTCATCTGTGGTATGGGTCAGTTGAGTGGCACTGTCTTTTGTCAGGCCTGGGATGCAGATGAGATGAGTTGCTACCTGAGGGATTGTGATGAGAGTGGAGTGGAATTAGCAGGAGACACCATCTGGCATTCGCATTAGCATGCCTGGATTGCAGTAGGATAATATCATATTGCAGTATGAGGACATTAGTTCTTGTTAACTGGTGGTGTACCGCAGTATCTACGGTTGTAGGATCTTAATTTGAGAACGTTTGCTACAGCAGGAAAATAATCATGCAGCAACAGGAAATGTGAATTATTATGTGGATTATAATGAATTGACATTTTTGTAGGGGTTGATACAATTTTTCATCAGGGAAAATCAAGTCTGAAATGTCAAAGTAAAAATTACAAATTCACCACAAGTTTGACATTTCCTGCATTGGAACAGGGTGATCAAATTAAGATCCTACATCGGTAGCATGTCAATTCCATACTAGTCTATTTCATCTGTCAACATTCCCTGTGTTAGTTAGAAGGTTGAACATACTGTATAATAGAAATGATACCTTTGCTCAGTGCTTACCCTTCAACTGCAGATCACTCACTGAATGACCTTGAGAAGTGCACACAATACCATGTTACTAGTAGTCTATTGAGCCCAATGGTTACTTGAATGGAGAAGGTTACTTGAATGGAGAAGGTTGCTTTCCTTATTGGACTGGTTTACTCTGCACGCCTGTTGATAATATGACTTTCCGGCCTTCCATGTTTTCATTTCCTATTTGTGTCAGTTTGGCGTCCATTTTATTACAGAAAACAAGCATGCTGTATTCCAGGCCTTAATGGTTGAGCTGGAGCTGTTTCAGCCCGAGAATGACTTTCAGAGCATGTTGTTCTTGAAGAGGATATGAACCGTGTTTTCTCCAGTCCTCCGTTTGTCTGTTACATCAAGGAGCATTTCACATGTCGTTGTTTTCAACCATCTTTTTTAAAAGTACCATTATTATCCACCGTCCTGTTCTCCACCTCAGTCATGTATTTGTTTATTTGTTTTATATGTGTATTCATTTTGATGATGTATTTTGTTATGATGTGTGGTGCTAAAGAAAATGTTTTTGTTTTGTGTCAACTACGTTTGTGTTGTGTGTCTTGAGGAGGAGGAGAGGAGGAGAGAGAACGGGTGCAAGTTATTGGTGCTAAAAAAGCCGTGCATGATGGGAAAGGAATGCTCTCTGAGCCAGGGAGTATCATATCGTACTGTAAGACTGGACACTACAGTACACACACTCTAACCTGCTGTATGGTAGGCAGGTTACAGTATCAGAGGTAGGTCTGGGGTAAGTTCCACGTTTTCGCTTTAAGCGTTAAAACTCCCAAGACAGCCGTTGTTACAACGTAGTGCCTTTACATCTCTACAACATTTCTCCAACAACCTGCCGGCTGGTCTCCCAGCCTGTATACATAAACAGTACAGGCAGTTTATCAGCTTACTCCTCCACACACTGTCTTTTAGTATTTAAACAATTACAGTAAAATTCCCCACCCTGTCCTGCCTCACACTGTGTATAGTATCTGTTCTACTCATTTTATATACTGTACAGTTATTCTAAGGACTTGAGTATGAATAATAATCTGTTGCCTGAATGAAAATGTGTTTGTGAAACGTGATGAGCGAATAAAAAAAAATATTTTAAAAAGACTAGGCTGTATCTGGGAGGGACAGAGAGAGAGAGAGAGAGAGAGAGAGAGAGTTGTTTGTATCGGCCTCTCACCACTCAGTGTAATAGACAAACAATTCTCTTCATTACCGCCTAGTTCTGCAACATTCACTCAATGAGCCCGCAATCAACAACCCACCACAGCAGATGTAATCAACTCTGATTGGATTCCCAGTTCATTTATTTCAATTAGCTGGTGTTTCATTCCTCCAGAGGGAAACTGAGGAGAGACGCTAGCCGTGCGGGCGGGGGGGGGGGGGGGGGGGGGGGGGGGGGGGAGAGGGGGCGGTAATGAAACAGTTCTGGATAAGGAACACAGCCATTGATATTTCCCCAGAACTGTCCTGTGTGTGTGTGTGTGTGTGTGTGTGTGTGTGTGTGTGTGTGTGTGTGTGTGTGTGTGTGTGTGTGTGTGTGTGTGTGTGTGAGAGTGTGTGAGTGAGTGAGTGAGTGAGTGAGTGAGTGAGTGAGTGAGTGAGTGAGTGAGTGAGTGAGTGAGTGAGTGAGTGAGTGAGTGAGTGAGTGAGTGAGCGAGCGAGCGAGCAGAAAGGAAGATACACAGAACAGACACTGCCGTATTGTTGGCTCTTGCTATAACACTGTCTGGTTGGCTGGTTATGTGACAAAAACACACTGTCAAGTCTTCCTCATGCTGGCTCTCCTCTCTCACTTTTATTCAGACATAATACATGCTGTCTCTCTCTCTCTTTCTGTCTCTCACACACACACACACACACACACACACACACACACACACACACACACACACACACACACACACACACACACACACACACACACACACACACACACACACATGTTCTATCACATAACCAAAGAGCAAGTCCACCTGTCCCCTATGGGGTCTAGTCCTCAAGGTTAACGTCAATGCAGAATAAAGGTTTCAGTACATTTCTCTCCTTTCTGCTCTCTTCAACTCAATTGGATTTTAACCACAGTGTAAGCTCCTGGCTGGGAAAGGTCAGGCCTAGCTACTTCCTCAGAATAATGATCAAGCAAAGTGCATCATGACCGTCGATAGGCTAATATGCATTTTTCTCTCTCCAGCAAAGCACACACTATGCTGTAGGATCTGTGTAGAATGAATCACTATGCTGTAGGATCTGGGTAGAATGAATCACTATGCTGTAGGATTTGGGTAGAATGAATCACTATGCTGTAGGATCTGGGTAGAATGAATCACTATGCTGTAGGATCTGGGTAGAATGAATCACTATGCTGTAGGATCTGGGTAGAATGAATCACTATGCTGTAGGATCTGGGTAGAATGAATCACTATGCTGTAGGATCTGGGTAGAATGAATCACTATGCTGTAGGATCTGGGTAGAATGAATCACTATGCTGTAGGATCTGGGTAGAATGAATCACTATGCTGTAAGATCTGGGTAGAATGAATCACTATGCTGTAGGATCTGGGTAGAATGAATCACTATGCTGTAGGATCTGGGTAGAATGAATCACTATGCTGTAAGATCTGGGTAGAATGAATCACTATGCTGTAGGATCTGGGTAGAATGAATCACTATGCTGTAGGATCTGGGTAGAATGAATCACTATGCTGTAGGATCTGGGTAGAATGAATCACTATGCTGTAGGATCTGGGTAGAATGAATCACTATGCTGTAGGATCTGGGTAGAATGAATCACTATGCTGTAAGATCTGGGTAGAATGAATCACTATGCTGTAGGATCTGGGTAGAATGAATCACTATGCTGTAGGATCTGGGTAGAATGAATCACTATGCTGTAGGATCTGGGTAGAATGAATCACTATGCTGTAGGATCTGGGTAGAATGAATCACTATGCTGTAGGATCTGTGTAGAATGAATCACTATGCTGTAGGATCTGGGTAGAATGAATCACTATGCTGTAGGATCTGGGTAAAATGAATCACTATGCTGTAGGATCTGGGTAGAATGAATCACTATGCTGTAGGATCTGGGTAGAATGAATCACTATGCTGTAAGATCTGGGTAGAATGAATCACTATGCTGTAGGATCTTGGTAGAATGAATCACTATGCTGTAGGATCTGGGTAGAATGAATCACTATGCTGTAGGATCTGGGTAGAATGAATCACTATGCTGTAAGATCTGGGTAGAATGAATCTCTATGCTGTAGGATCTGGGTAGAATGAAATACTATGCTGTTGAATCTGAGTAGAATGAATCACAATGCTGTTGAATCTGAGTAGAATGAATCACTATGCTGTTGAATCTGAGTAGAATGAATCACAATGCTGTTGAATCTGGGTAGAATGAATCACTATGCTGTTGAATCTGAGTAGAAGGAATCACTATGCTGTTGAATCTGAGTAGAAGGAATCACTATGCTGTTGAATCTGAGTAGAATGAATCACAATGCTGTTGAATCTGAGTAGAAGGAATCACTATGCTGTTGAATCTGAGTAGAAGGAATCACTATGCTGTTGAATCTGAGTAGAATGAATCACTATGCTGTTGAATCTGAGTAGAAGGAATCACAATGCTGTTGAATCTGAGTAGAAGGAATCACTATGCTGTTGAATCTGAGTAGAAGGAATCACAATGCTGTTGAATCTGAGTAGAATGAATCACTATGCTGTTGAATCTGAGTAGAAGGAATCACTATGCTGTTGAATCTGGTGCTGCCGTTGGGTCTTTGTATCTCTGAGGTCCTCTATTCTCCCCAACCCATTGTCCATGTTGCTTTGTTGAGCAGAGAAGATAGTAAGATAGTATATCCTGTACTGTATCTCTTTATCTCCTGTATCTGTGTAGGACTGTTTCTGTCTGATACCCTCTGATCTCTGGGCTCGCTTTGCTGTCCTGCGATCTGTACGCGCGATACTGATCTATATCTTCGTATAGATCTGATGTGCTGTGAACTTTAGGCTTTGTATTAATCTGGCTCTGTTCTATACTGTATATCAGCCCAGCTCTGGGCCTGTGGAAGAGAGTTTAGTGCAGGTTTGATGAGCCCTGTTTCTCCTCCTCTTTTTAGGTCCTGGAGTAGACGAATTCTCCAGTCCCTATAGCACACGGAGAATTTGTTTCAGTGCTACTGTCACAACATATTCTTTCATTAATCTCTTTCGTTCTCTCTCCATCTCTCTTTCTCTCCATCTCTCACTTGTCTCAGAACTCTGTAGCTCGACTTCTCTTTCTCCCTCACTCCCTTTAACCATCTTTCTTTCTCCCGCTCTTTCCTCTCTCTCTCTCTCCTCTCTTTCCCAGCCCCCAGGTTTCCTCTCCTATGCGTCTCAGTGACGTTGATTGTAACTGGGCTGAACATGTCACCAAGTCAGTGTGAGAGAGGAACATATTAAACAGGCGTTTAGATTCATGAGAGAGTGAACACAGAGATATCTACATCTCCCGTAGACTCCTGGCTGTAACAGCTCTACCGATGCCACGACATCTTTCTGTTGTGTCACAATCCATAACTCTAAACATTATTTAGCCGCATCAGCGATGTGTGAATATGTAGATTGATTGGTTTCTTGTGAAAGCCCTACATTTTGCGATACATATCTACTCATGTATGACTCTTCCTGTATATTTATATGCAAGCTGTAGGTCTATAGCTAGAGGACTCCTGATATCTACAGGAGTGATAATTATAAATGTTGTCTTTATCTGGTGTCTAGTACTGTCTTTTTGCTGGCTAGGGCCATCTACTTTAAGTGCTGCCTGTCTTCCCAGTGTCCTAGTTGGTGTGTGAACTGCTGACTGCTCATAACTTGCAGCTCATTGTTGACACATCGATCAGGATTAAGGGGCAGGGCAATTAGTGATTGTTGTTGTTTTCGTAATCAGTGGCTGTATTGGAGGGGGAGTGGTTTCTCCTCTCCTAGGCAATTAGCAATTAGTGTTAGTACTTCAGTCTCCCCTGTTTTCTCAGTGGCAGCTGTAAACGGCGGTCATGTCAGCGGCGGTCTCGTCGTCAAAACTAAGATGGTTCTGCTGAGTTGTTCTGTGGAGTTATTTACGGAAGGAACGAGAGGAAGGCTCCACAACAATCTCTGACTTGAATATCTTACAATAGTTATTTTCATATGATCTAATTTGGCAACTATGTGTGTGTTTTGTAAACCTGTTGGCTCCTCTCCCTGTAGGCTTCACAGACACTCACCACCCCTTGGCTGCAACCCTTCTAATTTAGTGTACCCTTCTAATTTAGTGTACCCTTCTAATTTAGTGTACCCTTCTAATTTAGTGTACCCTGCGCGCAGGTGGAATTCCTGCTCTCCAGCGGTATTTGGAACTGTCGATCTGCGGCCAAGAACTCCGATGTCGCGTTCGTCGTATTGATGAGACCAAGGCGCAGCGTGATATGAATACATTCTTCTTTTAATAAAGAAAGAACACTAAACAAACGTGAAGCTATATACAACGAGTGCTGAAATAGGCAACTACACATAGACAATAACCCACAAAACCTAAATGGAAAATGGCAACCTAAATAGGATCCCCAATCAGAGACAATGATAAACAGCTGCCTCTGATTGGGAACCAATTCAGGCCACCATAGACCTACATAACCTAGACATACAAAATCCCCATAGATAAACAAAAACCCTAGACAAGACAAAAACACACATACCCACCCTCGTCACACCCTGTCCTGACCAAAATAATACAGAAAACATAGAAAACTAAGGTCAGGGCGTGAAAACCGAGTTCATCTCAGCCTATGCTGCCCTTCAGTCGGTAGACTTTTTGGCCCTGATAGAGAGACATGAATCACCCCAGAGAACACTGCGACTACAGCTGCTCTCTCTTCATCTGAGTACGTGTTTTCTCATAGTCCGAGAGCATCTGGTCGTCACGGGGGGTGGAACAGGGCTACTCATTTCTCCTAAGTGGAGATTTTCTCTTTTCTCCCTCACTCACCTGTACACCTCCTCATTTGAAGTCCATGCGGTCACTGTGTCTGCACCACGTACTCTCACTACTGGTGTCCCCCAGGGCTCGGATCTAGACCTTCTCCTCTTCTCTCTGTACCATTGGCTCCGTCATATCCTCTCCTATCATTGCTATGCAGATGACACTTGACTACTTTTCTCCTTCCCCCCGACTGACACCCAGGTGGTGACACGCATCTCTGCGTGCCTGGCAGATATCTCAACTTGGACGTCGGCCCACCACCTCAAGCTCAACCTCGACAAGATGGAGCTGCTCTTCCTCCTGGGGAAGGCCTGCCCAGGTTCTTGCACTCTGGGAGGGGGACACCGTGGAGTTGTCAACCATGAAAAGGAGGTCATAGAGCGCTGTAGATATCAGGAGTCCTCTAGCTATAGACATATACATATATGACCTCTCCATCATGGTTGACAACTCCACAGTGTCCCCTCCCAGAGTGCAAAGAACCTTGGCGTGACCCTGGACAACACCCTGTCGTTTTCTGAAAATATCAAAGCAGTGACTCACTCCTTCAGGTTAATGCTCTACAACATCCGTAGAGTACGGCCCTACCTCACACAGGAAGCGGCGCAGGTCCTAATCCAGGCACTTGTCCTCTCCCGTCTGGACTACTGCAACTCGCTGTTTGCTGGGCTCCCCGTGTGTGCCATTAAACCCCTGCAACTTATCCAGAACGCTGCAGCCCGCCTGGTGTTCAACCTTTCCAAGTTCTTCAATGTCACCCCATCTCCTCTGCACACTCCACTGGATTCCAGTCAAAGCTCGCATCCACTACAAGACCATGGTGCTTGCCTACGGAGCAGCAAGAGGAACTGCCCCTCCCTATCTTCAGGCTTTGCTCAAACCCTACAATCCACCCCATAACTCCGTTTGGCCACCTCTGGTCTCTTGCCCCCCCCCCCCCCCCCCCCTTTGACTGAGATAATGTGGTTGTCCCACCTAGCTATCTTAAGATGAATGCAATAACTGTCAGTCGCTCTGGATAGGAGAGTCTGTTAAAATGTAAATGTATGTATCCAACACGTGTGTATGTATGCATGTGACTGAGTGAACAAACGTGCACTCATTAGTGTGCATGTGAGCGTTTCTCCTCCTGTCGACACCCTTCCACAGACTCTTTGTCTTCGGAAGAGGGGAGATTATTTCTGCAGATTCTCTTTCCCATCAAAGTGGTTATTGACAAAGCTAACATTAGTAAAGAATTGAAGGGAGGGAGGGAAGGTGGGAGGATAGGGAGGGAAATATAATTACTCCCTAGACGGAGGTGTGTGTAGAGCGGGGAGAGAGAGGCCTGCGTCCTGTGGCTGTCTGAAAGAGTGTCAGATGATTATCTGGGAGACAGACGAGAGACCAGACACAGCCTTGGATCCCTCCACTATCCCCCCCAACCCCCTCCCGCCCTTTGTCCTCCTTGCTGCATCACTCCTTCCACCGCCCCCCTCATGCCCCCCTGTCTCCTGTTTCAACTCTCACCTCCCGTCTCCACTGTGTCATTCTCACTTAGTTTAGTCCTCAGTGCGTAGGACAGCGTCAGTCGTCCCAGCAGCGCTTCGCTCCCTCCACGCACAGCCGAGGTAATCAACAGACTCACATTATTACTAACCAGGGAGAGTGATGGGAGAATCACTCAGGCCAATTTAAGTGTGAACACAGCCTGTTCATAAAGGAGAAACACATTAATACATTGTAATGAACAAACCACACTGATATCAGGAGCTGGAACAAATTGTCAGAATCGGTCACAGGGGATTGGTGTGTGAGAGTGTGTGTGTGTTAGAGAGACTCCATTGTCCATGAAGGACTCCACTGTTCAATAAATATGATTGCACATAAATCATTAGCGGCAGGGAAGGAGAGAAGGGAGAGAAGGGGAGATTGAATGTTATAATGATGAGTGTATAGCCGGGTCGTAGTCCACTTGAGTGTTGAGTCAGGGGAAGTAATCCTTTCCATTCAGCTCCTAGAGTATATGAGGCTGCATGACTCCTTTCCTCTGTGGAACAGAATGTAGTAGGATCCTCCTTTCTACCTCTCTCTCTCCTCTACCCCCTCTCTTCACCCTTCTCTTTCCATCCCCCCTCTCTCTCCCCCTCTCCTTCCCCCCTCTCCGCCTTCCCCTCCTCTACCCACCTGTCTATCTCCCTCTCTCCTCCCTCTCTCCTTCCCCTCCTTCTCTCCCAACTCTCTCTCAGGATGATCAATGAACCCTGTCCCGTAGTATCGGCTGCTCTACAAACGCTGACATGGTTGTTATTCTGTCAGGATGAATCCAACATGGCAGCATTTCATGAACGCCCTGGACACATTTCATAAATCTTAGCTGGCCTCGCTGCTGACTAGATGTGAACTGCAGAGGAAGCAGAACCTTTGTGTGAGCAGAACAGGACTGTCTTTCTCTCTGTCTGACTGCTGTGAGCCTCACCTAGGCTGAGTACAAAATGTCACCCTATGCCCTTTGAAGTGCACTACCTTTGATGAGAGCCCTGGTCAAAATAGTACGCTAAATAGGGAACAGGGTGCTATTTGGGACGCAGCCCTAGCCTCCTGTCAGTGGGTATGGAGCTGGGTTAAAAGATCCTGGGCTGCTGAGAGTCTGGCTGGTGTTTTACTGCTATAGATGAAATACATAGCTAGAGATAGCAGGGAGCTGAAGGTAATAATGAATGCTGTCAGTCAGACAGCACCGGGCTGTTTGTCATTTGAACAGTACAGTAAGTGGCGCAGTGGTTTAATCAAAATGTTTATTCTGATAAATAGAAACACTCCAGTGTCCTGTATGTATTGTATATCTGGTTTGTTTGTGTACTAGATAGGGACTGGTTTACTCTGGGGTTGTAAGTGTAGGCCTGCGGTTGTGAATTGATGTGTTCATTTGTTTCCCACGGTTGCTTTTCAATAATTCAGCTCCAACCTAAGAAATAGAGAGGTAGAGTTTATCTGAATCTGTTGCAGGAATAGACTCTGCACCACTAACTCCCGTCTTATTACCCAGACCATGTAAGGGGTGCTTAGCTGGTGGCAGGGAAGTCAGACGCAGGAGAGCAGAACTGGGTAATAACCGGAGCAGTTTAATTATCAAAACCAACGGCATCCAGAATAACAAAATATGGGTACAAAACCCGTCGCGCGCCAGTCAAAATGTGCACAAGCACTTACAACAATGTCACGTTCCTGACCTGTTTTCGGTTATTTTGTATGTGTTAGTCGGTCAGGGCGTGAGTTTGGGTGGGCAGTCTATGTTATGTGTTTCGATGTTGGTCAATGGGTGACCTGATATGGTTCTCAATTAGAGGCAGGTGGTTTTCATTTCCTCTGATTGAGAGCCATATTAAGGTAGGTGTTTTCACATTGTTTGTTGTGGGTGGTTGTTTCCTGTGTCAGTGTTTGTCGCGCCACACGGGACTGTCTCGGTTTGTTTGTACGTTCGTTCTTTTGTGTAGTCTGTTTTTCCTGTTCGTGCGTTCTTCGTTACATGTAAGTTCTTACGTTCAGGTCAGTCTACATTCGTTTTGTTATTTTGTTTAGTATCAAGTATAGTTCGTTTTTTGTCTTGTTTAAATAAATCATGTCAAGTTACAACGCTGCGTTTTGGTCGAATCCCTGCTCAAATTCCGTTACAGAACCACCCACCGAACCAGGACCAAGCAGTGGAATACTAAACAGGAAGGGACATGGGAGGACGTGTTAAACGGCAAGGGTTGCTACACATGGGAGGAGATCCTGGCTGGAAGGGATCGCCTCCCATGGGAACAGCTGGAGGCAGTGAGGAGAGCAGAGGCAACCGGAGAGAGGAACCGAAGATATGAAGGTACGCGGCTAGCACGGAAGCCCGTGAAGAAACCCCAAAAATTTCTTGGGGGGGGGCTAAGAGGTAGTGGGCCGAGGGCAGGTAGGAGACCTGCGCCCACTTCCCAGGCTAACCGTGGAGAGCGGGAGTACGGGCAGACACCGTGTTACGCAGTAGAGCGCACGGTGTCTCCTGTACGTGTTCATAGCCCGGTGCGGGTTATTCCACCTCCCCGCACTGGTAGGGCTAGATTGGGCATTGAGCCAAGTGCCATGAAGCCGGCTCTTCATATATGGCCTCCAGTACGTCTCCTTGGGCCGGCTTACATGGCACCAGCCTTACGCATGGTGTCCCCGGTTCGCCTTAATAGCCCGGTGCGGGTTATTCCACCTCCCCGCACTGGGCGGGCGACGGGGAGCATTCAACCAGGTAAGGTTGGGCAGGCTCGGTGCTCAAGGGAGCCAGTACGCCTGCACGGTCCGGTATTTCCGGCGCCACCTCCCCGCCTCAGCCCAGTACCACCAGTGCCGGTACCACGCACCAGGTCCATAGTGCGTTTTGAGAGTCCAGTGTGCCCTGTCCCTGCTCCCCGCACTAGCCTGAAGGTGCGTGTCCTTAGCCCGGTGCCTCCAGTTCCGGCACCACGCACCAGGCCTACAGTGCGCCTCATCTGGCCAGAGCCATCCGTCTGCCCAGCGCCATCTGAGCCATCCGTCTCCCCAGCGCCATCTGAGCCATCCGTCTCCCCAGCGCCATCTGAGCCATCCGTCTGCCCAGTGCCGTCTGAGCCATCCGTCTGTCCCGAGCCATTAGAGCCGCCCGTCTGTCCCGAGCCGTCAGAGCCGTTAGTCAGTCAGGAGCCGCTAGAGCCATTCGTCAGTCAGGATCTGCCAGAGCCGCCAACCAGACAGGATCTGCCAAAGCCGCCAACCAGACAGGATCTGCCAGAGCCGCCAACCAGACAGGATCTGCCAGAGCCGCCAACCAGACAGGATCTGCCAGAGCCGCCAACCAGACAGGATCTGCCAGAGCCGCCAACCAGCCATGAGCGTCCAGAGCCGTCAGCCAGCCATGAGCGTCCAGAGCCGTCAGCCAGCCATGAGCGTCCAGAGCCGTCAGCCAGCCATGAGCGTCCAGAGTCGTCAGCCAGCCATGAGCGTCCAGAGCCGTCAGCTAGCCATGAGCGTCCAGAGCCGTCAGCTAGCCATGAGCGTCCAGAGCCGTCAGCCAGTCATGAGCTGCCCCTCAGCCCAGAGCTGCCATTTATCCAGAACTGCCCCTCAGTCCAGAGCTGTCTCTCTGTCCGGAGCTGCCCTTCAGTCCGGAGTTGCCCCTCTATCCTGAGCTACCTCTCTATCCTGACCTACCTCTCTGTCCTGAGCTACCTTATCCCGGTGCTGCCCCTTATCTCGACGGTACCCTTTAAATTAAGTGGGTGGAATAGGAGGGTGGTCATTCAGAGGGGAATACGGAAGCTGGGATTGACTATGGTGGGGTGGGGACCTCGCCCAGAGCCTGAGCCACCACCGTGGTCAGATGCCCACCCAGACCCTCCCCTAGACTTTTGGTGGTGCGTCCGGAGTACGCACCTTGAGGGGGGGGGTTATGTCACGTTCCTGACCTGTTTTCGGTTATTTTGTATGTGTTAGTCGGTCAGGGCGTGAGTTTGGGTGGGCAGTCTATGTTATGTGTTTCGATGTTGGTCAATGGGTGACCTGATATGGTTCTCAATTAGAGGCAGGTGGTTTTCATTTCCTCTGATTGAGAGCCATATTAAGGTAGGTGTTTTCACATTGTTTGTTGTGGGTGGTTGTTTCCTGTGTCAGTGTTTGTCGCGCCACACGGGACTGTCTCGGTTTGTTTGTACGTTCGTTCTTTTGTGTAGTCTGTTTTTCCTGTTCGTGCGTTCTTCGTTACATGTAAGTTCTTACGTTCAGGTCAGTCTACATTCGTTTTGTTATTTTGTTTAGTATCAAGTATAGTTCGTTTTTTGTCTTGTTTAAATAAATCATGTCAAGTTACAACGCTGCGTTTTGGTCGAATCCCTGCTCCTCCTCTTCGGTTGAAGAGGAGGAGGAATTCCGTTACAAACAAACAATTCCACACACAGACATGGGGGGAACAGAGGGTTAAATGCACGACAAGTAATGAGGGAAATGTAAACCAGGTGTGTGGGAAAACAAGACAAAATAAATGGAAAATTAAAAATGAATCGGGTGATGGCTAGAAGACCGGTGACGTCGACCGCCGAACACCGCCCGAACAAGGAGAGGAACCGACTTCGGCGGAAGTCGTGACAGACCATTGTTTCACATACACTTCATGTATGTACATAGTAGCAGTAAAGACATTATACACAGACACACTATACATACACATATTCCCCCCAAAAATATACATACATATGAAGAGGTAGTGTACGCACGCACGCACGCACGCACGCACGCACGCACGCACGCACGCACGCACGCACGCACGCACGCACGCACGCACGCACGCACGCACGCACGCACGCACGCACGCACGCACGCACGCACGCACGCACGCACACACACACACACACACACACACACACACACACACACACACACACACACACACACACACACACACACACACACTGTCAGAAACCGTGGTCCATTGATCCCACAGGGACGTCAGACACCCTCTACTCCCATGTGTCTGTTCCTTCAACAGATGAAAGTGCTGTGAGGATATTCATGTGGAATCGCTGATGGCTCTGCTAGCTGAATAAACTACAACCTGGGTCTGGCCTACTGGGGTGTTGAGTAAGTACTTGGCTGAAGTGTGTGTGGGGTGTGTTTTCTGGTTGCCGTCCGTAGTGTCTGTGCTGCTTGGTTAGATGCTGTAGAGTTAATGAGGAACTGGGGATTTCAGGTGCTGGCTGGCCCTGTGAGAGAGGAGAGGTGAGGATAGGAGAAGTGAGGAGACGTGAGGAGAGGAAAAGAGAAGTGAGGAGAGGAGGGGTGACTGACAGGTCTCATGAATAGTGATGTTCAACAGCTGCTCATTAACCGCGAGACTGTCAGCTAGCAGACTGAAGGAGCACACAGACACACACACACCTGTCCATAGTCCCTTCATCTCCGTCCCCTGTGCCTGCTCCACATCCCGGGTAGAACCATACCTGTGTTCCCACTCCCCCCCCCCCCCCTCCCCACCCACCAGGGCAGCCCCCTCATTGAATATGGAACGGCCTATCATGCCAGCTGTAAATTCTTAATAAAACTCTCATTGCAATAGGTAAGGGTATGCCTGGAAACCATTCCACATTCCCCTGCTAAGAATACCAAGTTAGTGAGCTGGCTGCTAGGGGACCATGCCTTCAGAGAGCAGTGTCTCTTCTTTGGTTAACAGACTCTGATGGAATGCACCTTTTGTTTGTAATCGATGTAGAAGCAGAGGCATCCACCACGTAATTAAAGGCCCATTTGATCTCTAATAAAGCGTACTGTCTGTCCCTCTCCCACCCAGGGGAGAGCAGAACCAGGGAAAGGCATACCTTCATTACCTTCATTACATACCTACATTATGGTCCCGTGTGGCTCAGTTGGTAGAGCATGGCGCTTGCAACGCCAGGGTTGTGGGTTCGATTCCCACGGGGGGCCAGTACAAAAAAGTATGAATGTATGTACTTGTAAGTCGCTCTGGATAAGAGCGTCTGCTAAATGACTTAAATGTAAATGTAAAAATTACTACACAGCATTCTCTGCCTTGATGTCTGCCTCCTACAAACACTCACAAACACACATACTCATGACCATTAACAGATACAGTACGTAAGGCACACGCTGTGAATCACCAGAGCTCCACATTTCACATTTTCTCCACACACACACACACACACACACACACACAGTGAAATAGAGAGAGAGAAAGTGGCTCTCCTGCAATGAGGCTGGGATTGATTCTAGTCACACAGAGCTGGGGCGAGATGAGCAGTCACTCTGAATAGGCCCGGCAGTCAAATAATACAGATACGAACATCAGAGGAATAATTGAAGAAAGTGTTTTATATGTAAAAGACAGAGAGGGATGAAGTGGAATTGAATCCCAGAGGAAATGAGGAGGGAGGTGTGTCCCAGGAGACAGACTCACAAAGGCGCTGGCATGTTTGAAGAAAATAGAGGATAATTAAAGTGGTCAGTGCCTTCCACAGGCCAGGACAACACTCAATCTCTCTCTTTTTCTCTATCTACCTTTCTCTCTCTTTCTATTTTCTATCTGCCCCCCTCTCTCCCCTATCTTTTCCTATTTCCCATATCTCTCCTTCTGTTTCTCAATCTCTCTCTCTCTGTCTCCCTCTATGTCTGTCTCTCTCTCTCCCCTCTTACTCTGGGTTGACTCCAATGTCAACCCAGACCTCCATCTCCCTCGTCGCACACAGGATTTCACTCAGTCGTTCTACCACTTTCACCCTTATACGGCCCAATGCGTGAGCAGTGGCACTTCTCCTGACCCCTCCACCATCTGTCTCTGTGGAAGATGGGATGGAGAGAAGAGAGGCAACCGGTTTTCAAATGGGACTTGAACCCGCAGGCACTCCATTGAGTAAACAATGGCAAAAAGTTTTCTGACTGAATCTCCCTCTTTCGCTCTCTCTCTCCCTCCCTCTCTCTCTCTCGTTCTTTCTTTCTCTCTCGCTGCATTCTATCAAGCGTGTCGGCATGACAACAACAGGTCTCCATGGCGACGGTGTGCCCAGGCGATTCCTGTGCTGCTGGTCTGGTTATGTACCAGTGCTCCAGGCCTCCCCCAGATCCTGGTGGGCTAGCCGCTCCAAATCAATAACTCACTCAAGGAACTCACTCATGGCCAGGATAATTCATACATCACTCCTGTATGGCTCTGCTTTTTAAAGACCCCAACCCATATAACCCATATTGCAAACAACCATTCGTGTAAATGCATGACTGGAAAGTCCCGAAGACATTTCAAACATAGAAAAGAAATGATAATTTGAGTGTGGAGAAAGCCCATGTGCAATCCCAATGGTAATCATTTCCTACTCTTTCACAGACCATAATTTAGCTGAAACCCAATCATCAACAAAAAACATTATCCCTGACTAATCCATATGACTAAATCAATGCCTTACAAAACCAATAATCATTACAAAATTCCTCCATGTGGTCCATTTAAACCCTTCAGATTCCCCAGCCTTCCTTTCCTATTACCATAGCATGGCCATTACTCTCCCCATGCCGTGTGTGGCCGACGCAGCCTGACAGGAGAGCACAAATAAATCCCATGTTCCTCTCTGTCCACTCTGCTCTGCTCAGTCGCCATAGATGATTTCTCCTCCGTCTCCCTCTCTCTCTCTCTCTCTCTCTCTCTCGCTCTTCCCCTCTCTCGTCCCCCTTTCTCTCTTGGTCCCAGTGTGTTGATTGGTCTCTGAGTGTACGGAGCAGGAAGATAGGATAAATACTGAGTCAGTGGCCATGAACAGCTCTCTCAGTCACCCTGACATGAAGGGAAGGATAATCATCTGCCAGCCATGAGAAAGAGCCCATGCAGTCCTCCTAACCACAATGCACCTGACACACCTCCCCTGGTAAACACACTGGCTCCTTCCTTCAGGCCCTAGATGTCTCTGGTCTGAACCTTTTAAGACATGAGCCCCAGAGAGTTTCTCTCTTTCTGTTTATCTGTTGGCTTTGGAGATGCCTGAGCTACACTAGGCTGGTAGTGGTTCCAGACCTTCAGAGACGAATCATTTGGAACTGAGACATATATGATTGAAGCAATGAATGTTGAATGGGAGGAGTTGGCTGAAGTACAAACAGATGTGCAACCAGTCTAAACCCCCCGACCTACGTATTTTCTTCAACGTGACTATTATTTCTGAATTAAGCCAGTCTTATCCTGTCACTAACCCGTTATGTTTGGTGTCTACACATCCTTGTATACAGTGATAATGTGCTTAAACAAGTGCTGTACTGTGTGCCCTCAGATGGAGAATCACAAGCCACAATGTACTGTAACGCGTCAACATTCACACCATACAGAATACAAATGCACACACAAACACACATTTGCCTGCCAATCCACATTCACAGGCACACATGCATGGCCACCATCACTCAACAAACAGCTGAGCACACACACTGGGGCTAAATGAGGGCTGCTGGTATCTCTTGCGGCGTTAGGAGCACTGGCGCGACTCTTCCTCTCCGATTCTGAAAGCCGTATCTGTATCAGGAACAGCAAACTGAAAAAGCAATTTGCTTTGTCACACAGAGACATGCCTGACTACACTGAATAATTACACTGTAGCTCTGGAAAGAGCAGATCTCCTTTTATCTAATGAAGGCCTTAAGGGGAGGGAGAGTGCGTGTGTGTGTGTGTGTGTGTGTGTGTGTGTGTGTGTGTGTGTGTGTGTGTGTGTGTGTGTGTGTGTGTGTGTGTGTGTGTGTGTGTGTGTGTGTGTGTAGGATAAGGGTTAAGGAGCTGGTCCATATAATGGCCGGTGATAATGGCTGACCCTGGCCATGACCCCACTCTCTGTCTCAGGGGGAGTTGGGATATGCAAAAAACACATTTCCATTTCATGTGTATAATTCACACTTTTACATGTGTGAAACAGGACAAATATAAGCACTCACCTAATTATGATTTGTGTGTTTGTATTTGTGCATGGTGTGTGTGTGTGTGCGTGCGTGCGTGCGTGCGTGCGTGCGTGCGTGCGTGCGTGCGTGCGTGCGTGTGTGTGTGTGTGTGTGTGAACATAATCAAGAGAGAAGTGTGTAAAGGCAGATAAGGAAGCGGCTCCATTTTATCTGTTCCAATCACAATAATGTCTCTTGCTGCTCCCTCTCCTTTCCACACAGTTGCAATGCAATATATTGATTAATCAAATCTGCATGTAGCCTCTGGGCCCGGGCTGTCCAGTCGCAGGTTTGGAGAAGGGCCCTGATTCAATAATGCAAAAGTAGGCTGAAGAATAAAAGCCCTGGTGCATGGCCTCAGACAGTAACTCCAGAGAAGTGCTGAGTTCACACTCCACACTCTGTGGTCTAGCTGCTCCCTGTGTGGAGGCAGCCAGCCAGACAGCCAGGCAGCCAGGCAGCCAGCCAGGCAGGTTCTGGAGCACCGGCAGACTGGGACAACACTTCAGAGGCCAGGGCAGAGATAGGAGACCCACAGAGGGCACACACCCACGAAGGGCTGCAGGGAGAGGTTAAAGACACTGTAAGACTCTGGGTCACTCTCAGTTGTGTGGCCAGTGTTCTTCTCCTGGCTTCCAACAGGGGAGGCACATTTTGTTACTGTAATCACCAGCGTTTTAGCTCCAGGGCTGGAGACGAGGGACATTTTGATACTGTAATCACCAGCGTTTTAGCTCCAGGGCTGGAGACGAGGGACATTTTGATACTGTAATCACCAGCGTTTTAGCTCCAGGGCTGGAGAGGAGGGACATTTTGTTACTGTAATCACCAGCGTTTTAGCTCCAGGGCTGGAGAGGAGGGACATTTTGTTACTGTAATCACCAGCGTTTTAGCTCCAGGGCTGGAGAGGAGGGACATTTTGTTACTGTAATCACCAGCGTTTTAGCTCCAGGGCTGGAGAGGAGGGACATTTTGTGACTGTAATCACCAGCGTTTTAGCTCCAGGGCTGGAGAGGAGGGACATTTTGTTACTGTAATCACCAGCGTTTTAGCTCCAGGGCTGGAGAGGAGGGACATTTTGTTACTGTAATCACCAGCGTTTTAGCTCCAGGGCTGGAGAGGAGGGACATTTTGTGACTGTAATCACCAGCGTTTTAGCTCCAGGGCTGGAGAGGAGGGACATTTTGTGACTGTAATCACCAGCGTTTTAGCTCCAGGGCTGGAAAGGAGGGACATTTTGTGACTGTAATCACCAGAGTTTTAGCTCCAGGGCTGGAGAGGAGGGACATTTTGTTACTGTAATCACCAGCGTTTTAGCTCCAGGGCTGGAGAGGAGGGACATTTTGTTACTGTAATCACCAGCGTTTTAGCTCCAGGGCTGGAGAGGAGGGACATTTTGTGACTGTAATCACCAGCGTTTTAGCTCCAGGGCTGGAGAGGAGGGACATTTTGTGACTGTAATCACCAGAGTTTTAGCTCCAGGGCTGGAGAGGAGGGAGAGGGGTAGACAGAAGGAGCAAAGGCAGTGTGTTCTCTTCTTATTCAGTAATGTCTGTGTGTTTAGGAGCAGGTTTGTGGATGGCGGCGGTGTAAAGCTGTAAATCGATTGTTCCGGGAGGAGCGTGAGTAAGCCGTCAGTGACAGTTTGGAGTATTTAACTTCATAATGAGGCTGAATGTGCAGCAGTTCACTGCTCCGCGACTAAGCTGCTGTAATCGCTTCTATCTGCTTCATTATGTAAAAAACATTCCTTATCCTCCCAGTCTGTCGCTCCCTCTCTCTACTCCCTCCCCTCTCCTCTCTCGCTCTCTCTATAGGCCCCCTGCAATGTAACCGGCACGGTGCACGGAACTGCAGGGTAGAATGAGAGAATGAGAAGAGGAGACATGCTGGGAGGAACCAACCTGAAAGGCAGCTGCTGCTAGAGGGTTTCAGTCCAAATGGCTGAGAGAAGGAGAATCCTGAGAGACGGAGCACTGAGAGAGTGTACGTTAGAAGCAGGAACTCAGTGTTCTTGGTACTGTGTGCGCTATATAGTAGCAGACAATGTAAGACTCACTCCTTCACCTTGCCCATCCAAGGCCGCTTATGTGACCTCGCATCAATGGTTCATGTTCACACCTATGTATAGGCTGTGTGTGTGGGTGACATACATTATATGGACCAGCTCCTTAACCCTTATCCTACACACACCTGCACACACACACACACACACCTGCACACACCTGCACACACACACACACACACACACACACACACACACACACACACACACACACACACACACACACACACACACACACACACACACACACACACACACACACACACACACACACACACACACACACAGAGAGAAGGGTATGCATGCATGCGCTGGGTGAGAAACACACTGTCATGCGCAGGAACTCTGCTCTGAGCTGGGAGAGGAAAAAGCTTCAGATACATGACAAACCATGAAGCTACTGCTGTTTCAATGGAGCAGGAAAAAACAGGGGAGACAAATGTCAACAACAAATAGCTGCTGGTTTCTGTTGCCGTGGGCGACATGGACTTTGGTTCCTACATGTTTCTCTCCTACTGCATTATGCATCATCTTTTCATCCAATTAAACACAAACACAGGCTACAGAGCACAACGCAGGGAGCATCTCCCAGCTCTGCATATTCTGCAAGAATTTGTGTGTGTGTGTGTGTGTGTGTGTGTGTGTGTGTGTGTGTGTGTGTGTGTGTGTGTGTGTGTGTGTGTGTGTGTGTGTGTGTGTGTGTGTGTGTGTGTGTGTGTGTGTGTGTGTGTGTGTGTGTGTGTGTCTGGGATGTTTGAACTTGAGATGATAGACTGTTTGGCAGTCTGTGTCTCTCCTCATTTCTCCATGTGTCTGTGAGGTAGATGGTAGAGGTCAACACTTTGTTTTGTTCTGATCCACAGCAGCTTTGCTCTGACCAGAGTTCTGTGTGGTCTAAATGAAGATTGATTTGTGTGTCTGGACTGGGCTGGGCTGGGCTGGGCTGGACTCAGAGACAAAGCATTACAGCACCACTGTATAACACCTCCCTGTGAACCTGGCGTGTCCTTACCCCGGTTTCTGTGTTAACGTGCAGGTAGTGCATGCCAAACAGCCCAGGGGAAGGTGTGAAACGCCATGTTTAATTCTCTCTTCAGCCGGCCAATGAGCAATCCGGCTTTCACACCTTTCCCTTCCTGCCCCTTGCAAATAGCCATCGCTATGGCAACCAAGCACTCTATCACCTCCTGCCCCAGAAGATTTTGGAGACACTTATGGACTCATTTCAGGTGCATTCAAGTTAATATATCATACTCTGTATGTGAATATTATAATGGAACAACAGGGCTGATATGGCAGTATTCAGTATTTCAGCTGAGATACGAGCGGTGAGAAAAATAAATACACCCATTTTTCAATGGCTGTGTAGTAGGCACCCTAGAATGCCTGGAGAGGTACAGCCACAGATAGAGTGACCTTGTTCAGCTATTTACACTGCTGGATGAGTTTGACCTTGAAATAAAGGACACAACTCTGGTGCTGAAGAATATTGCCTCAAGAAAACAATTACTAGGTCTGTAACGAAACAGTGTACGTCGATACCGGCAATTTGAACTCAGGGGAAAATAGTAGAAGGGAGGTTTTGAATTTCAATGTAACAGTGAACTATTTTCCTTCAGAAGGTGTGTGTCTGTGCGTGTGTGTGTGGCTGGCATCATGAGGGCATGTTATGTTGCATCCTGTTGGCAGCAGGATGACAGTAAATCCATGCCAAAGATTTGAGTTCTCCATCAGATTATCTTTATCCGCTTCATGCCCATTGGAATAGTTAATAACGTTGATGGAACATTGTGGAAACTCTTAGCAGGCATATGGTTCTCTAGCTCCCATTGCAGTAGCCACATCACAGTAGTTATTTAATATCAAAGGACAGACAGACTGATTCAGGGTTGGGATCAGTTCAGTTTTCCATTCAGTCAATTCCTGAATTCTCTCTCTGACACAGGAAAGCACAAATAAATCCCATGTTCATGTCTGTCCTTGTGCTCTGCTCTGCTCTGCTCTGCTCTCTCTCAATCTCTCTCTCTCTCTCTCTCTCTCTCTCTCTCTCTCTCTCTCTCTCTCTCTCTCTCTCTCTCTCTGTCTCTCTCTCTCTCTGGAGAACTATAGACCTCTCACTTACTGACTCAATTCTCTAGTTTCTTCACCTCCTTTCCAGCTTATAGTACAGTCCCTAACCCTTCATTCTCCTGCTTCCGGTCTGATCCTTCTCATCCTCATAAGAGATTTTAAATTCTCCTCACTTTCCTATCATTTAGAGAGAATCAACTCCTGAAAATGTTAAATCTATATAATGATATGGTTGGCAGCGCTGGTTCAGTACAAATAGGCCCACCTGGACTGCTGAGTTTTAATGCTTGAGACCCATGGTTGTTGAGACCTATCGTTGTACACAGCAACGTACACACACACACACACTCATAAACATGTTCACAGACAAAATTGACAAAATAAACATGATTCAAAATGAACATCAGAGGGTGATGCTATGGGTTAAAGTCATTTTAAACAAATGCAAAGAGCATGAACCTTCTGGCCAGAGGGAGAGAGTGAGAACAGAGGGAGAAAAGGGAAAGAGAAAATGCAGATTTCAGCTCCGAATCTACTTCACAGAGTGCAGCAGAGCATGAGAGGGAGAAAGACATAGGCTGACCGACCAGCTCTATGCCTGAGAGGACTTCCGGTAACTGTTTTTTCCCTTCTCTTTTCTCTTGCCTTGCCTGGTCTGGCTTGGAGATAAAACAGAAACACGCTGCCTCCTTGACAAATGGGTCATGTATTGTCTTCACCTACTTCAGAAATATCCTCCAGCCCCCAGGACTGTAGATAGTGACAGGTGAGTGAGTGGAGAGACGGAGAGACGTGGAGAGAGATGGAGAGAAGAGAGCTTTAGATGAATGTGTTAATACAGTATATTTCCTCAGCATTGCCATTAGCCACTTTGCTGCTGCCACTATGACCGCACACAATGACTCAACATCACTTTCACTCTTCCTTTCAGGCAGGAGCCTAAGCTATTATTCACAACCACATACCATACTGCATGTATCCAGGGACAGGCTGGAAGGAGAACTGTACTGTACCCTGATGGTACTGCTACATGGATTCATGGGTAATTGGGTAATGACAAAGAGACGCAGTAACAATGACAGAGTTCCTTGTGGTCTTTAATGCTCTGTTCTACTGTACACTCTCTCTCTCACACACTCTCTCCCTTTCTCTGTCTGTCTGTCTGTCTGTCTGTCTGTCTGTCTGTCTGTCTGTCTGTCTGTCTGTCTGTCTGTCTGTCTGTCTGTCTGTCTGTCTGTCTGTCTGTCTGTCTGTCTGTCTGTCTGTCTGTCTGTCTTCTCTCTCTCTCTCTCTCTCTCTCTCTCTCTCTCTCTCTCTCTCTCTCTCTCCTCTCTCCTCTCTCCTCTCTCCTCTCTCCTCTCTCCTCTCTCCTCTCTTCTCTCTTCTCTCTTCTCTCTTCTCTCTTCTCTCTTCTCTCTCTCTCAACCACAAACTCTTTCCATGCCTCTGTGTGCTCCTGCTGGGTAAATGGAGGGGTGTGCATCTGAGGGCAACAGCAGGCGGCCGGAACTCCAACTCTCCACTTTGCTGTAGGAGGGATGTCTTACACTGGTTTTACCCTATACAGTAACCTACTGTACCCTGTACATGGCACTCATAATGATAGGTATAATGTTCCACACGCCATGTCATGTATTGAGATTGATGTAGCATAAACAATTAGGGTTAGTGAAGAGGATACAGCATGTGCCAAGTGCAGTAGACTGCCAAGGTTCCAGCCCTATCATATGTAGTTAAGTAACACTTGAGCCATTCATAGGTAATTATAGGCAAGGACGTGAAGTGGCTTGTTGTTGGATGTAACTTTGGAAAGCGGTGAAATTTGAAAGTGAAGTTGAGCGCTACTACTGAGGAGGAAGAGCGGAGCGGGTATTACTGAGGAGGAAGAGCGGAGCGGGTATTACTGAGGAGGAAGAGCGGAGCGGGTATTACTGAGGAGGAAGAGCGGAGCGGGTATTACTGAGGAGGAAGAGCGGAGCGGGTATTACTGAGGAGGAAGAGCGGAGCGGGTATTACTGAGGAGGAAGAGCGGAGCGGGTATTACTGAGGAGGAAGAGCGGAGCGGGTATTACTGAGGAGGAAGAGCGGGGCGGGTAGCGAAGGCCAGGGTGTTCTATTATTCATACCGTGTTCAGGATGGCCGGAGGCCACTAGCTCTGGCTGTCAAAAACTAGAAGAATCTGAAGCCCACCAGAGTCCTGATGCACACACACACACGCACACGCACACGCATACGCACACGCACACGCACACACACACACACACACACACACACACACACACACACACACACACACACACACACAATTAGCAACATAATTAAAATATTTGCATGCTTATTTCTCTAAACCCCAATTCTGGGAAATCCCTTCGAATTACATTGGCACCTTAATTTACAATTTAGAAGCGGATGAGAGCTAAATTGATGGCATTATGTTGTTTTGACAATCACCATCCGGCTCTTACACAACGCCACATCAGCACCAATCAGCGTTAGTGTGCAGATAACAAGGAAGTCGATTATGGCAATGCGTTCCGTTAAATGTCACCCCTCTCTCGCGTTCCGTGTATCTGTCATTCTACTGAAAATCCATACAGAGCAGCAAACAACACAGTCTAGTCAATGAAGCCCCCCCCTCTCTCTCTCTCTCCCGCACACTTTCTCTCTCACACCCACACATGCACGCAGGGGCGAGCTGGGCTGCAGCAGAGTGGTACTTCTTTGAATCAGTTGCCAACGCATCGATGTGCTGCTCCTAGCGTCGTCACCTTGCAAGCACAGAAGTCACCTTCCAACCTCTGCGACTTTCTGCCCCTGTCATTAGTTACTATATCATTGAGTCCCGTGCTCATTTACAGGTTAAAGGCATTGCCTTTTTCTAACAAACATATCGTGCGTGAAATATTTTGTATTTGATTCAGCGTTCACTGTCAAAAATCTGCTGTCCACTGATCTGTGTTGGTCATAAGGGAGGAGGAGGAGGCGCGAGTCCAAACCGCACATCGCTGATCATTGTAGCCTACCGAGCTAGAGGGCTACTCTGCGTCCGTGTGTGGAATTAACCCAGCGCACAGACCGGCTGGTGATGAGGTTCGTCGTGTACACTCGACAGAGCATTGACAGAATCCCTCTCGAGCTGAAGAAACCGCCCCAATAAGGACACAGGCAAGAGGGGAAGAGCAACAGAGGAGCTGGTGTCGGCTGGAACGCTGTCATTTCGGAAAGAATGCATCTCTTCAGTGCCATGTTCCTACTAGTGATGTTAGCTGCCATGCCCTGTGAGGTAAGAACACGCGTACATCTCATATTTAAAGTGCTCTTTATTTGTTAACGTTGCATAAATGCCGGCCATTGGGGGTACAGAATACATATTCGAGGACTTGCTTGTGTCTATTAGACATGCCAATGTGCTTCAAATCAATACTTGAGCAAGTGTGAAGAAAATCACGTTTAGTGGAATGAGTGTGAAATACACGAATGTGTTAGTGCGAACGTACCACACAATGACTCCAGATATGATTTTAGATGATTCCTCTGTATTATTATTCCCCAGTCGTAAGGAAAATGTGTAGGCTAGTCAAATCTCACATCTGTGGCCGTCTGGCCTGAAATACAGCAGCATGGATTCAGAGGGGCAGGACAGAGAGAAAGTTGAGAGAGGAAGCGACAGAAAGGCTCTGGGGCTTCTCTGAGCAACAGAAGTCTATATTATGCCGGCACTGTACATCACGCTCGAGCGAGCTTGTGCACAATCAAAGTGTGATTTGCGAATGTGTGGACACACGTGTCAGGTTCAGTGTTAGTAAGAGGATTGTAATGAGCGCTTTTCTAATGCCCCTTCAAACGCTAACCTATGTTCCGTGGTGAATGGACATATCTGTAGGCCTATGTCCTGGAGTCATGTATTTGCGGCTACGTTGGACCAGAGAAGCACTAAGTACATACCTTTCCATGAAACGATGAGCTCTGAAGTGACAGTTGTAAATTGAAGTGAAGGAAGGTAAATTATCTGACCCAGAAAACATTTGAAAGTCCAAGAGACGTGAATAATTTGTTATTGCGGTTTCAGCTGTCAGACAAAATAAGTTCTAGAACATGTTTACATGCTTAATTCAAAAGTCAAATATTTAAAAAGGTGGACATTTCAAAAAGATGTCTGCACTAACTGATACTGTAGCTCATAAAAAATAGCACGTTCGATTTGACGTTGAAGTCTATGCGCCTGTTTCAGCACCATGGACAGCGCTTCAGAGTGCCTTTGCCTAAAAACAGGGTTAGTGCTATTCGGTAATCATTGGGTTGACCCTAAACCCTTAACCCTTAATCTTAATGATAACCCCTACCTAACGCTAATAGTTGGGACTTCCCAAGGATCCCGGGTTTTAGTTGGGACTTCCCAAGGATCCCAGTTTTAGTGTGTAACAGTTTCCAAACCCTTTGTTTTGTTCTCACAATCACCGGGTAACACATTAATGGTCAAGAGTAAAGCTTGGGATGGACCTACAGTTGAAATAATATTCTCTGGCATGCCAGGCCTGACCCCCAAGTGTAGAATGTTATGTGCATAATTTTGCTGAATAGATATGCCCCCTGAGAGTATCCTGACAATCACTCATGTTTGGGCAGGATTGATCAAATATCTTTTGAACCCCCAAGAATTTTCTGAAAATGATATGACTGTATTAACCATATAGATCAACAGCTGCAGATTTATACACTATTCTGACTGTGTGTAAACCAGGAAATGGAAATGTCTGCTGTAGTTCATTTCTAATACACAGTAGCACTGAGAGAGCATCCTGCTTTCCAGAATGAGTATGTTGTCTACTACAGAAGTGTGCCATGTTTACTGCCATGTCTACGTGCTGCGTTGAGACTTGAGCTGACCTTTTCCCAGAAATGGATCCGATGCTACCTGTCCTGAGGCCATGCTCCTTTCAAACGGTGGCGGTGACAATGAGACCCTACTGAGAGAAGCAGGTGGTGCTGTCAGTGACAGGAATGGATGTGCAGAGCACAGCCAGTGGTATCTCAGTGTAACACAAGACTTCATCTCTGTCCTTGTGCTCTCTCTCTCTCGCTGTCTGTCTGTCTGTCTGTCTGTCTGTCTGTCTGTCTGTCTGTCTGTCTGTCTGTCTGTCTGTCTGTCTGTCTGTCTGTCTGTCTGTCTGTCTGTCTGTCATGCATAACCTTCTCTGTGTGTGTGTGTGTGTGTGTGTGTGTGTGTGTGTGTGTGTGTGTGTGTGTGTGTGTGTGTGTGTGTGTGTGTGTGTGTGTGTGTGTGTGTGTGTGTGTGTGTGTGTGTGTGTGTGTGTGACCTACTGATGGAGAACTCGGTCCTGTTCAGTAGTGACAAATCATTTGGAAACAGACTGAAATGGGGGCTTACTACCTGGACCTGTCTTATTTTCCTTCTGAAAAATGTTTTGCTATGGTATGCCCCCCAGTACGTATGCCCCCCAGTTCTTAGGAAAACACTGGTTTGCGTATCATATGAAACCAACTGCGGAGAGAATTCTTTAGCCGTCTGTTTCACCCTCTCCAACATGGTCCGTTACAGTGGTGCACTGTCTAGCGCTGACGCTCATTGGAGTCACAGGGCAGGAGACAGTAGGCAGGTGAGCACCCAACCATAAGGCATAAGGACCTGAGGATGTGTGTGTCCCAGACTTACTCTCAGGAGATACAATCATCTCTCTATCAGTGGAACTGTTTCCCCGCCTCCAATGGCTCATAATTGGCCTTGGGGAACAATTTGTTGTAAGTGTTTACATTAAATATTTATCAACCCTACAGAGGGAAAAAATATGGCGCCACACATTTCCCTAATGTAGCCTAGCTCTGCAGACATAAAGAATTTATTAACTCTTCTGGCCGCATCTTCCGACTGATAGGAAGTCTCTCTACACTGGAGGAGTTTGAATATCTCACTCATATGTACACATCTTCTCACACACAGTCTCGGCACGGGCCCTACATTAAATATGCACTATGCTTTAATGAGACACATGCACTCGCTGGCTCTCTGCATGTGTTTGTTAAGTACCCACAATACACAGGAGTCCTGACAGCCAGTGATACAGACGGACACCTGCTCGACCTTGGCGCTGCCTCTGTATGTACGCCATTGTTATGGGGTATGTTGCATCACAAGATGACTGACACCCTGCATGCACTTTGCAAATGTGTAGGCACTGTGTAGCAGTTCATATTTATGCATGGTGATCTTTGAATTCTACTTGTGGGCTGAGCAGAGAATACATGTATATTTCAGCAGATAAAATGGACGGTAATTATGCTGTTTAGAGAAAATTTCACAGCAATAAAATATAATTGAAAATGACCGCATAATACATATATATTTAAGGTTTATTTTAAATTGGACACATTTGCAGCTAAAAGCTGAATTGCAGCATTCATAAGTAAATCAAACAAAACATGTGAGATGCAGTACACAATATCACAGTTAAGGCAAGGCACCACACCCTAATAGGGTCATGTTTTCCCTTATTCATATCACAATGAACTTCTACCATTTAAATAAAAACACCAATCTACATTTTTTTTGTGTGTTACAACGTTTCTGAAATATTGTATTAAAATATGCAAACTGAGGCAATATCCAATTAGATCTGCTAATATTTCCAGGACTGGACTTTGAGCGGATTGTGGATATATACTTTTTTAATTCTTTCTATTTGTAAATTACTAAACCATGTGGGTAAACAGCATTTTTGGTGAAAAAGAAAGAAGAAAATGTTATCTAAAATCTATATTTGACAACATATGAACAATTCCCTCTGTACAAGTCTGGGGAATATATCTCAGTTAACCACACAACATTTGGTGAATGCAGGTGCGTCTTAAACTGAGATTAATTCAAGCTGAGATTAATTAAAGCTGAGATTAATTACTTAGCATGTGGGAAGAGTCTGACGTTCAGGAAATGGTAGTTAAAGAGAAGTACAAGGAATTTAGTCTACCAATCACCGAACACCTATTTAGAACTAATCCTGATCTCTTCAAAGTATGTTACTACATGTCAAAAAGTTTAGAACGTTCTCTATGAAATGGGCTTTTAAATTATGTGTGATGTCCATTTTAAATCTCAAAATGTACACTCCTGTTCAAAAGGCTCTAACAAGAATAGAAAGAGGAGTGGGAGGCCCCAGTGCACAACTGAGTAAGAGGACAAGTACTTTAGAGTGTCACAAGTCCTCAACTGGCAGCTTCATTAAATAGTACCCGCAAAACACTAGTCTCAACGTCAACAGTGACGAGGCGACTCCGGGATGCTGGCCTTCTAGGCAGAGTTCCTCTGTCCTGTGTCTGTGTTCTTTTGCCCAGCTTAATATTTTATTTTTATTGGCCAGTCTGAGATATGGCTTTTTCTTTGCAACTCTGACTAGAAGGCCAGCATCCTGGAGTCACCTCTTCACTGTTGACATTGAGACTGGTGTTTTGTGGGTACTGTTTAATGAAGCTGCCAGTTGAGGACTTGCGAGGCGTCTGTTTCTCAAACTAGACACTCTAATGTACTTGTCCTCTTGCTCATTTGTGCACCGGGGCCTCCCACTCCTCTTTCTATTCTGGTTAGAGCCAGTTTGCGCTATTCTGTGAAGGGAAATCTTCAGTTTCTTATCAATTTCTCGCATGGAATAGCCTTTATTTCTCAGAACAAGAATAGACTGACAAGTTTCAGAAGAAAGTGCTTTGTTTCTGGCCATTTTGAGCCTGTAATCGAGCCCACAAATGCTGATGCTCCAGATACTCAACAAGTCTAAAGAAGGCCAGTTTTATTGATTCTTTAATCAGGACAACAGTTTTCAGCTGTGCTAACATAATTGCAAAAGGGTTTTCTAATTATCAATTAGCCTTTTAAAATGATAAACTTGGAAAAGCTAACACGACATGCCATTGGAACACAGGAGTGATGGTTGCTGACAATGTGCCTCTGCACACCTATGTAGATATTCCATAAAAAATCAGCCGTTTCCAGCTACAATAGTCATTTACAACATTAACAATGTCTACACTGTATTTCTGATCAATTTGATGTTATTTTAATGGACAAAAAATGTGTTTTTCTTTCAAAAACAAGAACATTTCTAAGTGACCCCAAACTTTTGAACGGTAGTGTATCAGTTGATGGAAACATTTCATTTCAACATGTGGTGCCTCACCTTAAGCAGCATTAAGCAGTCTCACAAGGTAAGCCATAGGGCTGTTGTAGTACCTGTCAGGCAGAGTAGGGGGACGGTTCAGTTTGTGACTGGATTGGGTAGATCTGCCACCTACATGGCCTCTTGTCCGAGGCAGCCATTTGTTGTAATCCTGGAATTTTGCTTCTGAGCAAAGGATCTGCAAAGGTGGGTGCGGCGGGACTGCAAGGACAGGTCATTGCATCCAGAGTCGTAGGAGGTGTAGGTGGGGCCCATGATGATTTTGGTTGCTTGTCGTTGTATCTTCTCCAGTTGGTTGTGTTGGTGGGCTGTGAGATCTGGGTGCCAAACTGGAGCGGCGTACTGGAGCCCTGAACGGACAAAGCAGGTGTATACTGTCAGATGGCCTTTGGGGGGAGATTGAAGTGGCAAAGATGGTTCATCATGAAGAGCCTTTGGTGGAGATGTGGAGAAGTGTGTGTCCCATTTTAGGTTTATTATTTATTTTAAAAAAAATGTTTGTCCTATTGTAGGTTAGCTTGGAATGTCACACCAAGCGCTTTGGCGCTGGACACCAACTCAAGTGTGTGGCCGGATATGGATAATGGCGGACGTGGGTCAGGATTGTGACATGTTTCCATGTAAAAATTTCAATTTATATAATAATGGGAATATTTTCTCAATTAAATTTAATATTATGTAAATACTTTGTTCTAATTTGTATAGTTCTTTGATTTGCTAAATATCTAATGTGTTTTTAAAACAGGTACTTTGATGAGTAGTAGAATTACATTTCTGGAGACGTTTTTACATCAAAATGCCTCTCTAAAAGATGCCAATGTTACCAGGTATCTGAACAGAGCTCACTTTTCAACCTACTTTCATTATCTCCAGCACAATACCAGTGTCTACATATGTGGAAACAGAGCGTTTTGTACAAAAATATTTAAAGTTCTATTCGTTAACATCATATAAAAAAGTGATTTTCAAACAATATGAGATTCGTGGTGATGTGGGGAGCAAGAACATACAGTACCCTCCCTCTGGCTAGAAACTCGTAGCATTTAAAAAACAACTACTTTTAATCGGACCCTGTGAAGTCACAGAGAAGCATTTTTTTGTGACCTTATCTTTTTATCCACAGACAATAGAAACACGCGTGTAGAATTGTAGATGCTGATTTGGTGCTGGAGATAGTGAATATTGTAACGTGGATGCTGGGAGTCAAGAAGCAGATGGTAAGTTTAATTTAACAAGAAACATGGAACGATCCAACGTAGGAGTAGCATCTTGACATGAACAAAACAATACTGCCTGGGGAAAGAACCTAAGGGAGTGCCAGATTAAGGGGAGGTAATGGAGTCCAGGTGTGCCTAATGAAGCGCAAAAATAAATAAAAAGGCTCTCTAAGGTCAGGGCGTGACAGTAGGTATAAGGATCATATGTTTCTAGAGGTAATGCCGGTTTAAGGATCACTTCTGTTCCTAGAGGTAATGCAGGTTTAGGGATAATTTCATTAGCTAGAGTTAATGCAGTTTTAGGGATCATTTCATTAGCTAGAGTTAATGCAGTTTTAGGGATCATTTCATTAGCTAGAGTTAATGCAGTTTTAGGGATCATTTCATTAGCTAGAGTTAACGCAGTTTTAGGGATCATTTCATTAGCTAGAGTTAATGCAGTTTTAGGGATCATTTCATTAGCTAGAGTTAATGCAGTTTTAGGGATCATTTCAGTAGTTACATTTAATGCCGGTTTAGGGATCATTTCAGTAGCTAGAGTTAATGCAGTTTTAGGGATCATTTCAGTAGCTAGTTAATGCAGTTTTAGGGATCATTTCAGTAGCTAGAGTTAATGCAGGTTTAAAGATAATTTCAGTAGCTAGAGTTAATGCAGTTTTAGGGATCATTTCAGTATCTAGAGTTAATGCAGGTTTAGGGATCATTTCAGTAGCTAGAGTTAATGCAGTTTTAGGGATCATTTTAGTAGCTAGAGTTAATGCAGTTTTAGGGATCATTTCAGTAGCTAGAGTTAATGCAGTTTTAGGGATCATTTCAGTAGCTAGAGTTAATGCAGGTTTAGGGATAATTTCAGTAGCTAGAGTTAATGCAGGTTTAGGGATCATTTCAGTAGCTAGAGTTAACAAGTGACAACAATAAGGGATCGTACTCAGGGATCGTACTATTTGTACTAGTTTTTTGGCTTTCTGTTGTCGTACATTTCCATGCAATCATATTTCTGAGACCTCACCCCAATGTCAGCAGCACACTCAGTCCACCAATCAAGTCCCTAACTGTTTCAATTGGATAAGTGTCATGAACTGGCTGAGAAGCTGCATTACATCTAGGAAAATAAATGATCCTTACACCTGCATAACCTCTAGGAACAGAAATGATCCTTACACCTGCATTACATCTAAAAAAATAAATTATCCTTACACCTGCATTACATCTAGGAAAATAAATTATCCTTACACCTGCATTACATCTAGGAAAATAAATTATCCTTACACCTGCATTACATCTAGGAAAATAAATTATCCTTACACCTGCATAACCTCTAGGAACAAAAATTATATTTAAACCTGCATTAACTCTAGCTACTGAAATTATCTTGAAAACCTGCATTAAATCCACTTAAGTCAGTGTAGATGAAGGGGAGGAGATGGGTTAAATAAGGATTTTTTAAGCCTCGAGACAATTGAGACATGGATTGTGTATGTGTGCCATTCAGAGGGTTAATGGGCAAGACAAAAGTGCCTTAGAACGGGGAACGGTAGTAGGTACCAGGCGCACTGGTTTGAGTGTGGCAAGAACTGCAACGCTGCTGGGTTTTTCACGGTCAACCGTTTCCTGTGTGTATCAAGAATGGTCCATCACCCAAAGGACATCCAGCCAACTTGACACAACTGTGGGAAACATTGGAGTCAACATGGGCCAGCATCCCTGTGGAAAGCTTCCGACACCTTGAGTCCATGCCCCGACGAATTGAGGCTCTTCTGAGTGCAGCTCAATATTAGGAAAGTGTTCCTAATGTTTGGTATACTCAGCTCAGTGTATGTTCCTTCATTAAAATGTTTCATTTGAAACGTTATCAAAAACACAGTAAGCACTTAGCAAGTCTTTGCAGATCTAAACTCCAGATCAGAGTCGTCAACACCACAATCAAATCTAATTATTAAATGACTTTGAACTAAACAGAGGGCTTGGGAAGTAGAGCTTTGGGGGGTCTTGAGAGACTTCAGTGTTTCTATAATTATTTTAGTTTAATCAGTGGCTGTCTGCTGAGGGCAGGACATCTTTACATGTACTTGAAACAACCTGTGAACACAACACCGCTTACTTACTGATATGAGAGCATGAGTGCAGTGTAGTCTTCCCATAGGAAAGACTGGTGCAGACAGTGGGGTGTATTTACTGTTTGAAACAGTCTGGCCTTGAAGGCTGTGAGTGATGGAAGTTACCACTTGCTTTGGTGTTTTTCCCTGTTCAAACGCCGAGCGCAGTGGGCGAGAACGCCTAATTGGCTGTCATTCTCAAAGAGGAAGACAAAACTTCTGTAAATAATTCAAAAGCTTTATTTCCCTCCGTAATTTGTTCTATCCCCTGGCACCAGGGAGGCCGATAAACAATAAGCTGAAATAGACTGGCTGTTTAGGACTATTTATAATGCTCCTCCTTGTTTGAGATGGAAATGATGTTTGCAACAGAAATTGTGCCCACAGTTGGAGTCATTTGATTGTAAACAGCTAGCTACACATTAGAGTGAAGATAGCAAATCACAGAAATGTACAGTATGTCTCACTTTACTTCACAAATAAATTGAGTTGATTATATTTAAGAAGCCAATTTCAATTGAATTGAAATGCAGATTACGCTGCAAAGGAGTAGAAAAGCAGAGTAGAAAAGCATTGTTGATTTCGTGGAATTTTCTGCGTGCAGCCTTTGTCTGCAGAGTCACATTCAGGGTTTTCTATTACCCTGGCATTTTGAGCAGAGTCAAAACTCACACAGAGCCAATCATAGTTGTACAGGACAATCTTTTGGCGTTTAATTGGTCCAACACAGACATTGAGAGGACACGCAGGACAGAACTTAGCCCAATCATAGGGCAGCAGGACAAACAGCTGGCATGGCTATCGTCCAATCCCGATCAGCTCCCAGCAGCATGACGACCATTTAAACCCCTCCCTGGGCTCTGCGGAGGCTGCTGTGATTGAACCACTCACAGGCTAAATTCCTGTCCTTGTCTCCCGGCCAGGAGGCGACTACACAATCATCTTACCAAAACAACACGGACACATAAACCTTATAAAACCACTCCTTTTTAACTTTCCCGGGCAATGAAATGGTTTACGATCAGTAAACCCGGGCTGTTAAAATTCCTATAAATTGCGGTGGAAGTGACAGAGGGAGCAGTTGGACGGCATTCAAATAGAGAGAGAGAGTGAGAGAGGGAGAGGGAAGGGGCATTGAAGTAAGAGAGAGTGTCCTCCTTGCATTGCTCTGGGGACCCAAGGACGCTGGTAGGCAGGCAGCGCAGGGCGGATGGACAGGACGTGCTCTGCCTAACAGCAGCCTAAACCTCCCAGCCAGCCACACAGGGAATTAGACAAATGAAAAGCTGCGGGAGAGAGGAGTTTAAATCTCCCAGGGAGAGGAGAGGACACGCACAAGGCTCGGCCTGCATCATGACTCCTCAACCTGGAGGAGACAACACCCCGGACACTGACACTGGACCCACACTGGATCCTCTCTCCATCCTCCATACCCCTCTGTATGGGCTGTGCCAATGGAAGTGGATGGAGTGGAATGAAGTGGGCTAGTAGGCATATACACACAGACAATTAGAGAGATATACAGTATACAGCTAACACACATACTCACTGATTGGTGAGATGGTACCTCTTGTCATGTGCAGTGATACGTACACCTAATTATAATGTTGTGGTGGGTGACAGACAGAAACAATCATGTTGAGCAGCATGTGGGCGAACAAACAGGCAGTGATAGATTGATTAGTCTCACGCCCGCCACCACATTCACGTGCTCTCTCCATTTAGAGTCATATATCGAAGTATACCACTTCACAGTCTGTGGCGGATAATGAGCTAGCATTGTGCTTGATTCATGGCTGCTTGAGGAGATTGAATAGTGTGTGCTTTAGTGTCATAGCTGATTACTGTGGAGCTTGAAGCAGCGCCAGCTAATGAGACTGTATTGTGTGTGCCAGAATTGTTGTAGCGTAAGGAGGTTATGTCACAAGGAGAGTCTGTTGAAGGAGGGGTGGGAGGAGAAGGAGGTGTTGTGCTGGCTGCTCCTCCATTCCTCCTAATGTCTCAGGCTCTTTCATGTCTTCTTATCCACCCTGAGAGGAGTGTGTGTGTTTGTGTGGGCGCGTGCAAGCTTGTGTATGTGTGTTAACTTGTGTGTGTGGGTGGGGAGGTGGATGAGTGTGTGTGTGTGTGTGTGTGTGTGTATGTCCGTGCTTGCGTGTGTGTGTGTGAGTCTGTGGGTGCACCTCTTCTACAAAGTAGGACAGTGGACAGAATGAACAACGCTGACCAGGGAGTGATATTAGTGTGACCCTGGGCTAAGGTAGAGGAAGGGGAGTGATATTAGTGTAACACTGGGCTGATGTACAGGAAGGGGAGTGATATTTGTGTGACGCTGGGCTGATGTACAGGAAGGGGAGTGAAATTAGTGTGACGCTGGGCTGAGGTACAGTAAGGGGAGTGATATCAGTGTGACGCTGGGCTGAGGTACAGGAAGGGCAGTGATAGTAGTGTGATCCTGGGCTGAGGTACAGGAAACGCAGTGACAGTGTGACACTGGGCTGAGGTACAGGAAGGGCAGTGATATTAGTTTGATGCTGGGCTGAGGTACAGGAAGGGCTGTGATATTAGTGTGATGCTGGGCTGAGGTACAGGAAGGGGAGGGATATTAGTGTGACACTGGGCTGAGGTACAGGAAGGGCTGTGATATTAGTTTGATGCTGGGCTGAGGTACAGGAAGGGCTGTGATAACAGTGTGACGTTGGGCTGAGGTACAGGAAGGGCAGTGATATCAGTGTGATGCTGGGCTGAGGTACAGAAAGGAGAGTGATATTAGTGTGATGCTGGGCTGAGGTACAGGAAGGGCAGTGATAGTAGTGTGATGCTGGGCTGAGGTACAGGAAGGACAGTGATATTAGTGTGATGCTGGGCTGAGGTACAGGAAGGGCAGTGATATTAGGGTGATGCTGGGCTGAGGTACAGGAAGGGCAGTGATATTAGGGTGATGCTGGGCTGAGGTACAGGAAGGACAGTGATATTAGGGTGATGCTGGGCTGAGGTACAGGAAAGGCAGTGATATTAGTGTGATGCTGGGCTGAGGTACAGGAAGGGGAGTGATATCAGTGTGATTCTGGGCTGAGGTACAGGAAGGGGAGTGATATCAGTGTGACGCTGGGCTGAGGTACAGGAAGGACAGTGATATTAGTGTGATGCTGGGCTGAGGTACAGGAAGGGCAGTGATATTAGTGTGATGCTGGGCTGAGGTACAGGAAGGGGAGTGATATCAGTGTGATGCTGGGCTGAGGTACAGCAAGAGGAGTGATATCAGTGTGATGCTGGGCTGAGGTACAGGAAGGGGAGTGATATCAGTGTGACGCTGGGCTGAGGTACAGGAAGAACAGTGATATTAGTGTGATGCTGGGCTGAGGTACAGGAAGGGCAGTGATCTTAGTGCGATGCTGGGCTGAGTTACAGGAAGGGGAGTGATATTAGTGTGACGCTGGGCTGAGGTACAGGAATGGGAGTGATATTTGTGTGACGCTGAGGTACAGGAAGGGCAGTTATCTTAGTGCGATGCTGGGCTGAGGTACAGGAAGGGGAGTAATGTCAGTGTGATGCTGGGCTGAGGTACAGGAAGGGCAGTGATATTTGTGTGACGCTGAGGTACAGGAAGGGCAGTTATCTTAGTGCGATGCTGGGCTGAGGTACAGGAAGGGGAGTAATGTCAGTGTGATGCTGGGCTGAGGTACAGGAAGGGGGATGGTATCAGTGTGACGCTGGGCTGAGGTACAGGAAGGGGAGTGATATTTGTGTGACGCTGAGGTACAGGAAGGGCAGTTATCTTAGTGCGATGCTGGGCTGAGGTACAGGAAGGGCAGTGATATTTGTGTGACGCTGGGCTGAGGTACAGGAAGGGGAGTAATGTCAGTGCGATGCTGGGCTGAGGTACAGGAAGGGCAGTGATATCAGTGTGATGCTGGTTTGAGGTACAGGAAGGGCAGTGATATCAGTTTGACGCTGGGCTGAGGTACAGGAAGGGCAGTTATCTTAGTGTGATGCTGGTTTGCGGTACAGGAAGGCAGTGATATTAGTGTGATGCTGGGCTGAGGTACAGGAAGGGCAGTAGTATTAGTGTGATGCTGGGATGAGGTTCAGGAAGGGGAGTGATGTCAGTGCGATGCTGGGCTGAGGTACAGGAAGGGCAGTGATATCAGTGTGATGCTGGTTGGAGGTACAGGAAGGGGAGTGATATCAGTGTGACACTGGGCTGAGGTACAGGAAGGGCAGTGATATCAGTGTGATGCTGATTTGAGGTACAGGAAGGGGAGTGATATCAGTGTGACGCTGGGCTGAGGTACAGGAAGGGCAGTGATATCAGTGTGATGCTGGGCTGAGGTACAGGAAGGGGGATGGTATCAGTGTGACGCTGGGCTGAGGTACAGGAAGGGGAGTGAAATTAGTGTGATGCTGGGCTGAGGTACAGGAAGGGCAGTGATATTTGTGTGATGCTGATTTGAGGTACAGGAAGGGGAGTGATATCAGTGTGATGCTGGGCTGAGGTACAGGAAGGGCAGTGATCTTAGTGCGATTCTGGGCTGAGGTACAGGAAGGAGAGTGATCTTAGTGTGACGCTGGGCTGGGGTACAGGAATGGGAGTGCTATCAGTGTGACGCTGGGCTGAGGTACAGGAAGGGCAGTGATATCAGTGTGATGCTGATTTGAGGTACAGGAAGGGGAGTGATATTAGTGTGATGCTGGGCTGAGGAACAGGAAGGGCAGTAATATTAGTGTGATGCTGGGCTGAGGTACAGGAAGGGCAGTGATATCAGTGTGATGCTGGGCTGAGGTACAGGAAGGGCAGTGATAGTAGTGTGCTGCTGGGCTGATGTACAGGAAGGGCAGTGATATTAGTGTGATGCTGGGCTGAGGTACAGGAAGGGCAGTAGTATTAGTGTGATGCTGGGATGAGGTTCAGGAAGGGGAGTGATGTCAGTGCGATCTTGGGCTGAGGTACAGGAAGGGCAGTGATATCAGTGTGATGCTGGTTGGAGGTACAGGAAGGGGAGTGATATCAGTGTGACACTGGGCTGAGGTACAGGAAGGGCAGTGATATCAGTGTGATGCTGATTTGAGGTACAGGAAGGGGAGTGATATCAGTGTGACGCTGGGCTGAGGTACAGGAAGGGCAGTGATCTTAGTGCGATTCTGGGCTGAGGTACAGGAAGGAGAGTGATATTAGTGTGACGCTGGGCTGGGGTACAGGAATGGGAGTGCTATCAGTGTGACGCTGGGCTGAGGTACAGGGAGGACAGTGATATCAGTGTGACGCTGGGCTGAGGTACAGGAAGGGCAGTGATATCAGTGTGACGCTGGGCTGAGGTACAGGAAGGAGAGTGATATTAGTGTGACACTGGGCTGAGGTACAGGAAGGGCAGTGATATCAGTGTGATGCTGATTTGAGGTACAGGAAGGGGAGTGATATCAGTGTGACGCTGGGATGAGGTACAGGAAGGGGAGTGATATTAGTGTGATGCTGGGCTGAGGAACAGGAAGGGCAGTGATCTTAGTGCGATGCTGGGCTGAGGTACAGGAAGGGCAATGACATTTGTGTGACGCTGGGCTGAGGTACAGGAAGGCAGTGATTTTAGTGTGATGCTGGGCTGAGGTACAGGAAGGGGAGTGATATTAGTGTAATGCTGGGATGAGGTACAGGAAGGAGAGTGATATTAGTGTAATGCTGGGATGAGGTACAGGAAGGGGAGTGATATCAGTGTGACTCTGGGCTGAGGTACAGGAAGGGCAGTGATATCAGTGTGACGCTGGGCTGAGGTACAGGACGGGCAGTGATATCAGTGTGATGCTGATTTGAGGTACAGGAAGGGGAGTGATATCAGTGTGACGCTGGGCTGAGGTACAGGAAGGGCAGTGATATCAGTGTGATGCTGGGCTGAGGTACAGGAAGGGGGATGGTATCAGTGTGACGCTGGGCTGAGGTACAGGAAGGGGAGTGAAATTAGTGTGATGCTGGGCTGAGGTACAGGAAGGGCAGTGATATTTGTGTGATGCTGAATTGAGGTACAGGAAGGGGAGTGATATCAGTGTGACGCTGGGCTGGGGTACAGGAATGGGAGTGCTATCAGTGTGACGCTGGGCTGAGGTACAGGAAGGGCAGTGATATCAGTGTGACGCTGGCCTGAGGTACAGGAAGGAGAGTGATATTAGTGTGACAGTGGGCTGAGGTACAGAAAGGGCAGTGATATCAGTGTGATGCTGATTTGAGGTACAGGAAGGGGAGTGATATTAGTGTGATGCTGGGCTGAGGAACAGGAAGGGCAGTAATATTAGTGTGATGCTGGGCTGAGGTACAGGAAGGGCAGTGATATTATTCAGACGCTGGGCTGAGGTACAGGAAGGAGAGTGATATTAGTGTGACAGTGGGCTGAGGTACAGGAAGGGCAGTGATATCAGTGTGATGCTGATTTGAGGTACAGGAAGGGCAGTGATATTAGTGTGATGCTGGTTTGAGGTACAGGAAGGCAGTGATATTAGTGTGATGCTGGGCTGAGGTACAGGAAGGGCAGTAGTATTAGTGTGATGCTGGGATGAGGTTCAGGAAGGGGAGTGATGTCAGTGCGATGCTGGGCTGAGGTACAGGGAGGGCAGTGATATCAGTGTGATGCTGGTTGGAGGTACAGGAAGGGGAGTGATATCAGTGTGACACTGGGCTGAGGTACAGGAAGGGCAGTGATATCAGTGTGATGCTGATTTGAGGTACAGGAAGGGGAGTGATATCAGTGTGACGCTGGGCTGAGGTACAGGAAGGGCAGTGATATCAGTGTGATGCTGGGCTGAGGTACAGGAAGGGGGATGGTATCAGTGTGACGCTGGGCTGAGGTACAGGAAGGGGAGTGATATTTGTGTGATGCTGATTTGAGGTACAGGAAGGGGAGTGATATCAGTGTGATGCTGGGCTGAGGTACAGGAAGGGCAGTGATCTTAGTGCGATTCTGGGCTGAGGTACAGGAAGGAGAGTGATCTTAGTGTGACGCTGGGCTGGGGTACAGGAATGGGAGTGCTATCAGTGTGACGCTGGGCTGAGGTACAGGAAGGGCAGTGATATCAGTGTGACGCTGGCCTGAGGTACAGGAAGGAGAGTGATATTAGTGTGACAGTGGGCTGAGGTACAGGAAGGGCAGTGATATCAGTGTGATGCTGATTTGAGGTACAGGAAGGGGAGTGATATTAGTGTGATGCTGGGCTGAGGAACAGGAAGGGCAGTAATATTAGTGTGATGCTGGGCTGAGGTACAGGAAGGGCAGTGATATTATTCAGACGCTGGGCTGAGGTACAGGAAGGAGAGTGATATTAGTGTGACAGTGGGCTGAGGTACAGGAAGGGCAGTGATATCAGTGTGATGCTGATTTGAGGTACAGGAAGGGGAGTGATATTAGTGTGATGCTGGGCTGAGGAACCAGAAGGGCAGTAATATTAGTGTGATGCTGGGCTGAGGTACAGGAAGGGCAGTGATATTAGTGTGACGCTGGGCTGAGGTACAGGAAGGCAGTGATATCAGTGTGATGCTGGGCTGAGGTACAGGAAGGAGAGTGATATTAGTGTGATGCTGGGATGAGGTACAGGAAGGGGAGTGATGTCAGTGTGACACTGGGCTGAGGTACAGGAAGGGCAGTGATATCAGTGTGATGCTGGGCTGAGGAACAGGAAGGGCAGTAATATTAGTGTGATGCTGGGCTGAGGTACAGGAAGGGCAGTGATATCAGTGTGATGCTGGGCTGAGGTACAGGAAGGGCAGTGATAGTAGTGTGCTGCTGGGCTGATGTACAGGAAGGGCAGTGTTATTAGTGTGATGCTGGGCTGAGGTACAGGAAGGGCAGTAGTATTAGTGTGATGCTGGGATGAGGTTCAGGAAGGGGAGTGATGTCAGTGCGATGCTGGGCTGAGGTACAGGAAGGGCAGTGATATCAGTGTGATGCTGGTTGGAGGTACAGGAAGGGGAGTGATATCAGTGTGACACTGGGCTGAGGTACAGGAAGGGCAGTGATATCAGTGTGATGCTGATTTGAGGTACAGGAAGGGGAGTGATATCAGTGTGACGCTGGGCTGAGGTACAGGAAGGGCAGTGATCTTAGTGCGATTCTGGGCTGAGGTACAGGAAGGAGAGTGATCTTAGTGTGACGCTGGGCTGGGGTACAGGAATGGGAGTGCTATCAGTGTGACGCTGGGCTGAGGTACAGGAAAGGCAGTGATATCAGTGTGACGCTGGCCTGAGGTACAGGAAGGAGAGTGATATTAGTGTGACGCTGGGCTGGGGTACAGGAATGGGAGTGCTATCAGTGTGACGCTGGGCTGAGGTACAGGAAGGGCAGTGATATCAGTGTGACGCTGGGCTGAGGTACAGGAAGGAGAGTGATATTAGTGTGACACTGGGCTGAGGTACAGGAAGGGCAGTGATATCAGTGTGATGCTGATTTGAGGTACAGGAAGGGGAGTGATATCAGTGTGACGCTGGGATGAGGTACAGGAAGGGGAGTGATATTAGTGTGATGCTGGGCTGAGGAACAGGAAGGGCAGTGATCTTAGTGCGATGCTGGGCTGAGGTACAGGAAGGGCAATGACATTTGTGTGACGCTGGGCTGAGGTACAGGAAGGCAGTGATTTTAGTGTGATGCTGGGCTGAGGTACAGGAAGGGGAGTGATATTAGTGTAATGCTGGGATGAGGTACAGGAAGGGCAGTGATATTAGTGTAATGCTGGGATGAGGTACAGGAAGGGGAGTGATATCAGTGTGACTCTGGGCTGAGGTACAGGAAGGGCAGTGATATCAGTGTGACGCTGGGCTGAGGTACAGGACGGGCAGTGATATCAGTGTGATGCTGGGCTGAGGTACAGGAAGGGCAGTGATATTCGTGTGACGCTGGGCTGAGGTACAGGAAGGGGAGTGATATTAGTGTGACGCTGGACTGAGTTACAGGAAGGGGCAGTGATATTAGTGTGATGCTGGGCTGAGTTACAGGAAGGGGAATGATATTAGTGTGACGCTGGGCTGAGTTACAGGAAGGGCAGTGATAGTAGTGTGATGCTGGGCTGAGTTACAGGAAGGGGAATGATATTAGTGTGATGCTGGGCTGAGTTACAGGAAGGGGATTGATATTAGTGTGACGCTGGGCTGAGTTACAGGAAGGGTAATGATATTAGTGTGACACTGGGCTGAGTTACAGGAAGGGTACTGATATTAGTGTGACGCTGGGCTGAGGTACAGGAAGGGCTGTGAAATTAGTGTGATGCTGGGTTGAGTTACAGGAAGGAGAATGATATTAGTGTGACGCTGGGCTGAGTTACAGGAAGGGTAATGTTATTAGTGTGACGCTGGGCTGAGTTACAGGAAGGGTAATGTTATTAGTGTGACGCTGGGCTGAGTTACAGGAAGGGGAATGATATTAGTGTGACGCTGGGCTGAGTTACAGGAAGGGCAGTGATAGTAGTGTGATGCTGGGCTGAGTTACAGGAAGGGGCATGATATTAGTGTGACACTGGGCTGAGTTACAGGAAGGGGAATGATATTAGTGTGACGCTGGGCTGAGTTACAGGAAGGGTACTGATATTAGTGTGACGCTGGGCTGAGTTACAGGAAGGGCAGTGATAACAGTGTGACGCTGGGCTGAGGTACAGGAAGGGCAGTGATATTTGTGTGACGCTGAGGTACAGGAAGGGCAGTTATCTTAGTGCGATGCTGGGCTGAGGTACAGGAAGGCAGTGATATTTGTGTGACGCTGAGTTACAGGAAGGCAGTGATATTAGTGCGATGCTGGGTTTAGGTACAGGAATGGGAGTAATGTCAGTGCGATGCTGGGCTGAGGTACAGGAAGGGCAGTGATAACAGTGTGATGCTGGGCTGAGGTACAGGAAGGGGGATGGTATCAGTGTGACGCTGGGCTGAGGTACAGGAAGGGGAGTGATATTTGTGTGACGCTGAGGTACAGGAAGGGCAGTTATCTTAGTGCGATGCTGGGCTGAGGTACAGGAAGGCAGTGATATTTGTGTGACGCTGAGTTACAGGAAGGGCAGTGATATTAGTGCGATGCTGGGCTGAGGTACAGGAAGGGGAGTAATGTCAGTGCGATGCTGGGCTGAGGTACAGGAAGGGCAGTGATATCAGTGTGATGCTGGTTTGAGGTACAGGAAGGGCAGTGATATCAGTGTGACGCTGGGCTGAGGTACAGGAAGGGCAGTGATATCAGTGTGATGCTGGGCTGAGGAACAGGAAGGGCAGTGATATTAGTGTGACACTGGGCTGAGCTACAGGAAGGGCAGTTATCTTAGTGCGATGCTGGGCTGAGGTACAGGAAGGGCAGTGATATTAGTGTGATGCTGGTTTGAGGTACAGGAAGGCAGTGATATTAGTGTGATGCTGGGCTGAGGTACAGGAAGGGCAGTAGTATTAGTGTGATGCTGGGATGAGGTTCAGGAAGGGGAGTGATGTCAGTGCGATGCTGGGCTGAGGTACAGGAAGGGCAGTGATATCAGTGTGATGCTGGTTGGAGGTACAGGAAGGGGAGTGATATCAGTGTGACACTGGGCTGAGGTACAGGAAGGGCAGTGATATCAGTGTGATGCTGATTTGAGGTACAGGAAGGGGAGTGATATCAGTGTGACGCTGGGCTGAGGTACAGGAAGGGCAGTGATATCAGTGTGATACTGGGCTGAGGTACAGGAAGGGGGATGGTATCAGTGTGACGCTGGTTTGAGGTACAGGAAGGGGAGTGAAATTAGTGTGATGCTGGGCTGAGGTACAGGAAGGGCAGTGATATTTGTGTGATGCTGATTTGAGGTACAGGAAGGGGAGTGATATCAGTGTGATGCTGGGCTGAGGTACAGGAAGGGCAGTGATCTTAGTGCGATTCTGGGCTGAGGTACAGGAAGGAGAGTGATCTTAGTGTGACGCTGGGCTGGGGTACAGGAATGGGAGTGCTATCAGTGTGACGCTGGGCTGAGGTACAGGAGGGGCAGTGATATCAGTGTGACGCTGGCCTGAGGTACAGGAAGGAGAGTGATATTAGTGTGACAGTGGGCTGAGGTACAGGAAGGGGAATGATATTAGTGTGACGCTGATTTGAGGTACAGGAAGGGGAGTGATATTAGTGTGATGCTGGGCTGAGGAACAGGAAGGGCAGTAATATTAGTGTGATGCTGGGCTGAGGTACAGGAAGGGCAGTGATATTAGTGTGACGCTGGGCTGAGGTATTGGAAGGCAGTGATATCAGTGTGATGCTGGGCTGAGGTACAGGAAGGAGAGTGATATTAGTGTGATGCTGGGATGAGGTACAGGAAGGGGAGTGATGTCAGTGTGACACTGGGCTGAGGTACAGGAAGGGCAGTGATATCAGTGTGACGCTGGGCTGAGGTACAGGAAGGGCAGTGATATCAGTGTGACGCTGGGCTGAGGTACAGGAAGGGCAGTTATATTAGTGTGACGCTGGGCTGAGGTACAGGAAGGACAGTGATATCAGTGTGATGCTGGGCTGAGGTACAGGAAGGGCAGTGATATTCGTGTGACGCTTGGCTGAGGTACAGAAAGGGGAGTGATATTAGTGTGACGCTGGACTGAGTTACAGGAAGGAGTAATGATATTAGTGTGACGCTGGGTTGAGTTACAGGAAGGGGATTGATATTAGTGTGACGCTGGGCTGAGTTACAGGAAGGGCAGTGATAGTAGTGTGATGCTGGGCTGAGTTACAGGAAGGGGAATGATATTAGTGTGACGCTGGGTTGAGTTACAGGAAGGGGAATGATATTAGTGTGACGCTGTGCTGAGTTACAGGAAGGGTAATGATACTAGTGTGACGCTGGGCTGAGTTACAGGAAGGGTAATGATATTAGTGTGACGCTGGGCTGAGTTACAGGAAGGGTAATGTTATTAGTGTGACGCTGGGCTGAGTTTCAGGAAGGGGAATGATATTAGTGTGACGCTGGGCTGAGTTACAGGAAGGTTAATGATATTAGTGTGACGCTGGGCTGAGTAACAGGAAGGAGAATGATATTAGTGTGACGCTGGGCTGAGTTACAGGAAGGGTATTGATATTAGTGTGACGCTGGGCTGAGTTACAGGAAGGGTAATGTTATTAGTGTGACGCTGGGCTGAGTTACAGGAAGGTTAATGAAATTAGTGTGACGCTGGGCTGAGGTACAGGAAGGAGAGTGATATTAGTGTGACAGTGGGCTGAGGTACAGGAAGGGCAGTGATATCAGTGTGATGCTGATTTGAGGTACAGGAAGGGGAGTGATATTAGTGTGATGCTGGGCTGAGGAACAGGAAGGGCAGTAATATTAGTGTGATGCTGGGCTGAGGTACAGGAAGGGCAGTGATATTAGTGTGACGCTGGGCTGAGGTATTGGAAGGCAGTGATATCAGTGTGATGCTGGGCTGAGGTACAGGAAGGAGAGTGATAATAGTGTGATGCTGGGATGAGGTACAGGAAGGGGAGTGATGTCAGTGTGACACTGGGCTGAGGTACAGGAATGGCAGTGATATCAGTGTGACGCTGGGCTGAGGTACAGGACGGGCAGTGATATCAGTGTGACGCTGGGCTGAGGTACAGGAAGGGCAGTTATATTAGTGTGACGCTGGGCTGAGTTACAGGAAGGGCAGTGATAGTAGTGTGATGCTGGGCTGAGTTACAGGAAGGAGAATGATATTAGTGTGACGCTGGGCTGAGTTACAGGAAGGGGAATGATATTAGTGTGACGCTGGGCTGAGTTACAGGAAGGGTAATGATACTAGTGTGACGCTGGGCTGAGTTACAGGAAGGAAAATGATATTAGTGTGACGCTGGGCTGAGTTACAGGAAGGATATTGTTATTAGTGTGACGCTGGGCTGAGTTTCAGGAAGGGGAATGATATTAGTGTGACGCTGGGCTGAGTTACAGGAAGGTTAATGATATTAGTGTGACGCTGGGCTGAGTAACAGGAAGGAGAATGATATTAGTGTGACGCTGGGCTGAGTTACAGGAAGGGTACTGATATTAGTGTGACGCTGGGCTGAGTTACAGGAAGGATAATGTTATTAGTGTGACGCTGGGCTGAGTTACAGGAAGGTTAATGAAATTAGTGTGACGCTGGGCTGAGTTACAGGACGTGTAATGTTATTAGTGTGACGCTGGGCTGAGGTACAGGAAGGGTAATGTTATTAGTGTGACGCTGGGCTGAGTTACAGGAAGGGGAATGATATTAGTGTGACGCTGGGCTGAGTTACAGGAAGGGGCAGTGATATTAGTGTAACGCTGGACTGAGGTACAGGAAGGGGAATGATATTAGTGTGACGCTGGACTGAGGTACAGGAAGGGGAATGATATTAGTGTGACGCTGGACTGAGGTACAGGAAGGGGAATGATATTAGTGTGACGCTGGGCTGAGTTACAGGAAGGGCAGTGATATTTGTGTGACTCTGGACTGAGGTACAGGAAGGGGAATGATATTAGTGTGACGCTGGACTGAGGTACAGGAAGGGGAATGATATTAGTGTGACGCTGGACTGAGGTACAGGAAGGGGAATGATATAAGTGTGACGCTGGGCTGAGTTACAGGAAGGTTAATGAAATTAGTGTGACGCTGGGCTGAGTTACAGGAAGGGTATTGATATTAGTGTGACGCTGGGCTGAGGTACAGGAAGGGTAATGTTATTAGTGTGACGCTGGGCTGAGTTACAGGAAGGGTAATGATATTAGTGTGACGCTGGGCTGAGTTACAGGAAGGGTATTGATATTAATGTGACGCTGGGCTGAGTTACAGGAAGGGCAGTGATATTAGTGTGACGCTGGGCTGAGTTACAGGAAGGGGAATGATATTAGTGTGACGCTGGGCTGAGTTACAGGAAGGACAGTGATATTAGTGTGACGCTGGGCTGAGTTACAGGAAGGCCAATGATATTAGTGTGACGCTGGGCTGAGTTACAGGAAGGCCTGTGAAATTAGTGTGATGCTGGGTTGAGTTACAGGAAGGGGATTGATATTAGTGTGACGCTGGGCTGAGGTACAGGAAGGGGAGTGATATTAGTGTGACGCTGGGCTGAGGTACAGGAAGGGGAATGATATTAGTGTGACGCTGGGCTGAGTTACAGGAAGGGCAGTGATATTAGTGTGACGCTGGACTGAGGTACAGGAAGGGGAATGATATTAGTGTGACGCTGGGCTGAGGTACAGGAAGGGGAATGATATTAGTGTGACGCTGGACTGAGGTACAGGAAGGGGAATGATATTAGTGTGACGCTGGGCTGAGTTACAGGAAGGTTAATGAAATTAGTGTGACGCTGGGCTGAGTTACAGGAAGGGGAATGATATTAGTGTGACGCTGGGCTGAGGTACAGGAAGGGTAATGTTATTAGTGTGACACTGGGCTGAGTTACAGGAAGGGGAATGATATTAGTGTGACGCTGGGCTGAGGTACAGGAAGGGGAATGATATTAGTGTGACGCTGGGCTGAGTTACAGGAAGGGTAATGATATTAGTGTGACGCTGGGCTGAGTTACTGGAAGGGTAATGTTATTAGTGTGACGCTGGGCTGAGGTACAGGAAGGGTGATTTTATTAGTTTGACGCTGGGCTGAGTTACAGGACGGGTAATGATATTATTGTGACGCTGGGCTGAGTTACAGGAAGGGTATTGTTATTAGTGTGACGCTGGGCTGAGTTACAGGAAGGGTGTTGATATTAGTGTGACGCTGGGCTGAGTTACAGGAAGGGTAATGTTATTAGTGTGACGCTGGGCTGAGTTACAGGAAGGTTAATGAAATTAGTGTGACGCTGGGCTGAGTTACAGGACGTGTAATGTTATTAGTGTGACGCTGGGCTGAGGTACAGGAAGGGTAATGTTATTAGTGTGACGCTGGGCTGAGTTACAGGAAGGGGAATGATATTAGTGTGATGCTGGGCTGAGTTACAGGAAGGGGAGTGATATTAGTGTGACGCTGGACTGAGGTACAGGAAGGGGAATGATATTAGTGTGACGCTGGACTGAGGTACAGGAAGGGGAATGATATTAGTGTGACGCTGGACTGAGGTACAGGAAGGGGAATGATATTAGTGTGACGCTGGACTGAGGTACAGGAAGGGGAATGATATTAGTGTGACGCTGGACTGAGGTACAGGAAGGGGAATGATATTAGTGTGACGCTGGACTGAGGTACAGGAAGGGGAATGATATTAGTGTGACGCTGGACTGAGGTACAGGAAGGGGAATGATATTAGTGTGACGCTGGGCTGAGTTACAGGAAGGTTAATGAAATTAGTGTGACGCTGGGCTGAGTTACAGGAAGGGGAATGATATTAGTGTGACGCTGGGCTGAGGTACAGGAAGGGTAATGTTATTAGTGTGACGCTGGGCTGAGTTACAGGAAGGGGAATGATATTAGTGTGACGCTGGGCTGAGTTACAGGAAGGGTAATGTTATTAGTGTGACGCTGGGCTGAGTTACAGGAAGGGTAACGATATTAGTGTGACGCTGGGCTGAGTTACAGGAAGGGGAATGATATTAGTGTGACGCTGGGCTGAGTTACAGGAAGGGTAATGATACTAGTGTGACGCTGGGCTGAGTTACAGGAAGGGGAATGATATTAGTGTGACGCTGGGCTGAGTTACAGGAAGGATATTGTTATTAGTGTGACGCTGGGCTGAGTTTCAGGAAGGGGAATGATATTAGTGTGACGCTGGGCTGAGTTACAGGAAGGTTAATGATATTAGTGTGACGCTGGGCTGAGTAACAGGAAGGAGAATGATATTAGTGTGACGCTGGGCTGAGTTACAGGAAGGGTAATGATATTAGTGTGACGCTGGGCTGAGTTACAGGAAGGGTGATGATATTAGTGTGACGCTGGACTGAGTTACAGGAAGGGTAATGTTATTAGTGTGACGCTGGGCTGAGTTACAGGAAGGTTAATGAAATTAGTGTGACGCTGGGCTGAGTTACAGGACGTGTAATGTTATTAGTGTGACGCTGGGCTGAGGTACAGGAAGGGTAATGTTATTAGTGTGACGCTGGGCTGAGTTACAGGAAGGGGAATGATATTAGTGTGATGCTGGGCTGAGTTACAGGAAGGGGAGTGATATTAGTGTGACGCTGGACTGAGGTACAGGAAGGGGAATGATATTAGTGTGACGCTGGACTGAGGTACAGGAAGGGGAATGATATTAGTGTGACGCTGGACTGAGGTACAGGAAGGGGAATGATATTAGTGTGACGCTGGGCTGAGTTACAGGAAGGGCAGTGATATTAGTGTGACTCTGGACTGAGGTACAGGAAGGGGAATGATATTAGTGTGACGCTGGACTGAGGTACAGGAAGGGGAATGATATTAGTGTGACGCTGGACTGAGGTACAGGAAGGGGAATGATATTAGTGTGACGCTGGGCTGAGTTACAGGAAGGTTAATGAAATTAGTGTGACGCTGGGCTGAGTTACAGGAAGGAGAATGATATTAGTGTGATGCTGGGCTGAGGTACAGGAAGGGTAATGTTATTAGTGTGACGCTGGGCTGAGTTACAGGAAGGGTAATGATATTAGTGTGACGCTGGGCTGAGTTACAGGAAGGGTAATGATATTAGTGTGACGCTGGGCTGAGTTACAGGAAGGGTAATGATATTAGTGTGACGCTGGGCTGAGTTACAGGAAGGGTAATGATATTAGTGTGACGCTGGGCTGAGTTACAGGAAGGAAAATTATATTAGTGTGACGCTGGGCTGAGTTACAGGAAGGTAACTGATATTAGTGTGACGCTGGGCTGAGGTACAGGAAGGGGAGTGATATTAGTGTGATGCTGGGTTGAGTTACAGGAAGGGGAATGATATTAGTGTGACGCTGGGCTGAGTTACAGGAAGGGGAATGATATTAGTGTGACGCTGGGCTGAGTTACAGGAAGGGTAATGTTATTAGTGTAACGCTGGGCTGAGGTACAGGAAGGGTAATGTTATTAGTGTAACGCCGGGCTGAGTTACAGGAAGGGGAGTGATATTAGTGTGACGCTGGACTGAGGTACAGGAAGGGGAATGATATTAGTGTGACGCTGGACTGAGGTACAGGAAGGGGAATGATATTAGTGTGACGCTGGGCTGAGGTACAGGAAGGGGAATGATATTAGTGTGACGCTGGGCTGAGTTACAGGAAGGGCAGTTATATTAGTGTGACGCTGGACTGAGGTACAGGAAGGGGAATGATATTAGTGTGACGCTGGACTGAGGTACAGGAAGGGGAATGATATTAGTGTGACGCTGGACTGAGGTACAGGAAGGGGAATGATATTAGTGTGACGCTGGGCTGAGTTACAGGAAGGTTAATGAAATTTGTGTGACGCTGGGCTGAGTTACAGGAAGGGGAATGATATTAGTGTGACGCTGGGCTGAGGTACAGGAAGGGTAATGTTATTAGTGTGACGCTGGGCTGAGTTACAGGAAGGAAATTGATATTAGTGTGACGCTGGGCTGAGTTACAGGAAGGGTATTGATATTAATGTGACGCTGGGCTGAGTTACAGGAAGGGGCAGTGATATTAGTGTGACGCTGGGCTGAGTTACAGGAAGGGTAATGATATTAGTGTGACGCTGGGCTGAGGTACAGGAAGGGTAATGTTATTAGTGTGACGCTGGGCTGAGTTACAGGAAGGTTAATGAAATTAGTGTGACGCTGGGCTGAGTTACAGGAACGGTAATGTTATTAGTGTGACGCTGGGCTGAGTTACAGGAAGGGGAATGATATTAGTGTGACGCTGGGCTGAGTTACAGGAAGGGTAATGTTATTAGTGTGACGCTGGTCTGAGTTACAGGAAGGGGGATGATATTAGTGTGACGCTGGGCTGAGTTACAGGAAGGTTAATGAAATTAGTGTGACGCTGGGCTGAGTTACAGGAAGGGGTGGGATTTTGTTGTGAGGCAGGGGTTAAACAGGTGAGGGATGTCCACTGAGCAGCAATGGTCTGGGCTGTAATGGACCACCAGAACAGATGGAATGCTGGGTAGGATGTGCATGAGGTCATAGGCCTCCTCGTCCCTCACACTGAGACAATGTGCCAGTATGGCGCTCCGAGACTGGGTTGTCTCACAATGTTTCTGCCTTTCTAACTGGTGGTCCAGTGTGGCTCAGTTGGTAGAGCATGGTACTTGATATGCCAGGGTTGTGGCTTCAAATCCCACAGGGGACCAGTACCAAAAATAATTTGAAATTGTATGCACTCACTACTGTAAGTCACTCTGAATAAGAGTGTCTGCTAAGTGACTAACATGTAAATGTCACTACCTGCAGAGAAGGTGTCCCAAACTGACTGTCACACTCAGTATTCTAGATACTGTACTCTACAGCAGCTCTGAGTTTAATATAATATTTCATTTATGCTTGATTGAACTTGCCTGGCCACCCATGAGCAAATTAAGTAGTCCTAAAAGTGCAAACGCCACCCATCTGGCAAAGTATACACATTTAAAACCCAGGCCTGGTCCCCAGTATGTCCTGAGTGACCGGCTGTCTGGTCATTCTACAGACCAGACTGTTTGCTCCAGACTGACCACTACTGACCCCCTGGGTGTTTCTGAGCTCTCACTGACCTTTTGGTTGTTCTGTTACCGCCATGACAGAGCAGCTCAGAGGCCCACTGCTGGCTCCTGAGCGAACCACTGACCAATGGCTTTCCTGTGTGTCTCTGACCGTCTCCCTAGGGTGATCCTTATTGGGAGTTTAGCTTCAGAAGGGGTCTACATGCAAAACAAGAACACCAGAGCTGTCTCTTACAGCACACACTGTCTCTTACAGCACACACTGTCTCTTAAAACACATACTGTCTCTTAAAGCACATACTGTCTCTTACAGCACATACTGTCTCTTACAGCACATACTGTCTCTTACATCACATACTGTCTCTTAAAGCACATACTGTCTCTTACAGCACATACTGTCTCTTACAGCACATACTGTCTCTTACATCACATACTGTCTCTTAAAGCACATACTGTCTCTTACAGCACATACTGTCTCTTACAGCACACACTGTCTCTTACAGCACACACTGTCTCTTACAGCACACACTGTCTCTTACAGCACACACTGTCTCTTACAGCACACACTGTCTCTTACAGCACACACTGTCTCTTACAACACACACTGTCTCTTACAGCACACACTGTCTCTTACAACACATACTGTCTCTTAAAGCACACACTGTCTCTTACAGCACATACTGTTTCTTACAACACATACTGTCTCTTAAAACACATACTGTCTCTTACAGCACATACTGTCTCTTAAAACACATACTGTCTCTTACAGCACATACTGTCTCTTAAAGCACATACTGTCTCTTACAACACATACTGACTCTTACAGAACATACTGTCTCTTACAACACATACTGTTTCTTACAACACATACTGTTTCTTACAACACATACTGTCTCTTACAACACATACTGTCTCTTACAGCACGTACTGTATATTACAACACGTACTGTATATTACAACTCATACTGTATATTACAACACGTACTGTATATTACAACACATACTGTATATTATAACACACTGTCTCTTACAGCACATACTGTATATTACAACACGTACTGTATCTTACAGCACATACTGTCTCTTAAAACACATACTGTCTCTTACAGCACATACTGTCTCTTACAGCACATACGGTCTCTTAAAGCACACACTGTCTCTTACAGCACATACTGTCTCTTAAAACACATACTGTCTTTTACAGCACATACTGTCTTTTACAACACATACTGTCTCTTAAAACACATACTGTCTCTTACAGCACATACTGTCTCTTACAGCACATACTGTCTCTTAAAACACATACTGTCTCTTAAAACACATACTGTCTCTTAAAGCACATACTGTCTCTTACAGCACATACTGTCTCTTAAAACACATACGGTCTCTTAAAGCACATACTGTCTCTTAAAGCACATACTGTCTCTTAAAACATATACTGTCTCTTAAAGCACATACTGTCTCTTAAAACACATACTGTCTCTTACAGCACACACTGTCTCTTACAGCACATACTGTCTCTTAAAACACATACTGTCTTTTACAGCACATACTGTCTCTTACAGCACGTACTGTATATTACAACACGTACTGTATATTACAACTCATACTGTATATTACAACACATACTGTATATTACAACACATACTGTATATTACAACACATACTGTATATTACAGCACATACTGTATATTACAACACATACTGTATATTACAACACATACTGTATATTACAGCACATACTGTATATTATAACACATACTGTATATTACAACACATACTGTATATTACAACACATACTGTCTCTTACAACACGTGCTGTATATTACAACACGTACTGTATATTACAACACATACTGTCACGACTTCCGCCGAAGTTGGTCCATTCGGGCGGCGTTCGGCGGTCGACGTCACCGGCTTTCTAGTCGCCACCGATCCATGTTTCATTTTCGTTTTGTTTTATCTTCATTATACACACCTGGTTTCCATTCCATAATCAATGTTCCTTATTTAACCCTCTGGCTTCCCTTTCTGTTTTGTGCGTGATTGTCGTTGTCATGTGGGTTCGTTATTTTTGTGCTCTGGATATCTGTATTTTCCTTGTTGGAACATTGCTTGAATTTTGAGTAAATTATGTTTATTACTCATACCTGTGTCCTGCGCCTGACTCCGCCTTATCCATTCACCAAACCGTTGACAGAATCACGCACCTTAGAATGGAGTCAGCAGGTGCAGCCAGCCCTCCTCTCCCAGTGGAGGAGCGCGTTCAGCAGCACGCGACTATGTTACAGAGTCTCGGTACAGCCATGGATCGTGTGCTGCAAACCATGGACCAATGGGAGAGAGGGGGTTTTCCGGTTAACCCATCATCGTCACCCCAGCTCCCACCACAACCTACACTGATGTCCACACCTCCTTCATCAGGATCCAGGGGGATTCGACTCTCGCTCCCGGGAGCGTATGACGGAACGGCTGCCGGGTGCCAGGGGTTCCTACTCCAGCTGGAGCTCTACCTGGCAGCTGTTCAGCCGGCCCCTTCAGGACACGAGAGAGTGAGCGCCCTCATCTCTTGTCTGACTGGTAAAGCCCTGGAATGGGCCAACGCCATCTGGGGAAGGGAAGGCCCGACTGGACAATTACGAGGATTTCACCCGCCGCTTCCGGGTGGGTTTCGATCATCCACCTGAAGGGAGAGCGGCGGGGGAACGCTTGTACCATCTAAGACAGGGGATGAGGAGCGCTCAAGAGTTCGCGCTGGACTTTAGAACTCTGGCCGCCGGCGCGGGATGGAATGAGCGGAACCTTGAACGACCACATTAAAACACATACTGTCTCTTAAAACACATACTGTCTCTTAAAACACATACTGTCTCTTACAGCACACACTGTCTCTTACAGCACATGCTGTCTCTTACAGCACATACTGTCTCTTACAGCACATACTGTCTCTTACAGCACATACTGTCTCTTACAGGACATACTGTCTCTTACAGCACACACCGTCTCTTACAGCACACACCGTCTCTTACAACACATACTGTCTCTTACAACACATACTGTCTCTTACAGCACACACTGTCTCTTACAGCACATACTGTCTCTTACAACACATACTGTCTCTTACAGGACATACTGTCTCTTACAGCACACACTGTCTCTTACAGCACATACTGTCTCTTACAACACATACTGTCTCTTACAACACATACTGTCTCTTACAGCACACACTGTCTCTTACAACACATACTGTCTCTTACAACACATACTGTCTCTTACAGCACACACTGTCTCTTACAGCACATACTGTCTCTTAAAACACATACTGTCTCTTACAACACATACTGTCTCTTAAAACACATACTGTCTCTTACAACACATACTGTCTCTTAAAACACAATGTCTCTTACAGCACATACTGTCTCTTAAAACACATACTGTCTCTTACAACACATACTGTCTCTTAAAACACATACTGTCTCTTAAAACACATAATGTCTCTTACAACACATACTGTCTCTTACAGCACATACTGTCTCTTAAAACACATACTGTCTCTTAAAACACATACTGTCTCTTACAACACATACTGTCTCTTAAAACACATACTGTCTCTTACAACACATACTGTCTCTTAAAGCACATACTGTCTCTTACAGCACATACTGTCTCTTAAAACACATACTGTCTCTTAAAACACATAATGTCTCTTACAGCACATACTGTCTCTTAAAACACATACTGTCTCTTAAAACACATACTGTCTCTTACAGCACATACTGTCTCTTACAGCACATACTGTCTCTTACAGCACATACTGTCTCTTACAGCACATACTGTCTCTTACAGCACACACCGTCTCTTACAGCACACACTGTCTCTTACAGCACACACCGTCTCTTACAGCACACACCGTCTCTTACAGCACACACCGTCTCTTACAACACGTACTGTCTCTTACAGCACATACTGTCTCTTACAACACATACTGTCTCTTACAGCACATACTGTCTCTTACAGCACATACTGTCTCTTACAGCACATACTGTCTCTTACAGCACACACCGTCTCTTACAGCACACACCGTCTCTTACAACACATACTGTCTCTTACAACACATACTGTCTCTTACAGCACACACTGTCTCTTACAGCACATACTGTCTCTTACAACACATACTGTCTCTTACAGCACATACTGTCTCTTACAGCACACACTGTCTCTTACAGCACATACTGTCTCTTACAACACATACTGTCTCTTACAACACATACTGTCTCTTACAGCACACACTGTCTCTTACAACACATACTGTCTCTTACAACACATACTGTCTCTTACAGCACACACTGTCTCTTACAGCACATACTGTCTCTTAAAACACATACTGTCTCTTACAACACATACTGTCTCTTAAAACACATACTGTCTCTTACAACACATACTGTCTCTTAAAACACATACTGTCTCTTAAAACACAATGTCTCTTACAGCACATACTGTCTCTTAAAACACATACTGTCTCTTACAACACATACTGTCTCTTAAAACACATACTGTCTCTTAAAACACATAATGTCTCTTACAACACATACTGTCTCTTACAGCACATACTGTCTCTTAAAACACATACTGTCTCTTAAAACACATACTGTCTCTTACAACACATACTGTCTCTTAAAACACATACTGTCTCTTACAACACATACTGTCTCTTAAAACACATACTGTCTCTTACAGCACATACTGTCTCTTAAAACACATACTGTCTCTTAAAACACATAATGTCTCTTACAGCACATACTGTCTCTTAAAACACATACTGTCTCTTAAAACACATACTGTCTCTTACAGCACATACTGTCTCTTACAGCACATACTGTCTCTTACAGCACATACTGTCTCTTACAGCACATACTGTCTCTTACAGCACACACCGTCTCTTACAGCACACACTGTCTCTTACAGCACACACCGTCTCTTACAGCACACACCGTCTCTTACAGCACACACCGTCTCTTACAACACGTACTGTCTCTTACAGCACATACTGTCTCTTACAACACGTACTGTCTCTTACAGCACATACTGTCTCTTACAGCACACACCGTCTCTTACAACACATACTGTTTCTTACAACACGTACTGTCTCTTACAGCACATACTGTCTCTTACAGCACACACTGTCTCTTACAGCACACACTGTCTCTTACAGCACACACCGTCTCTTACAGCACACACCGTCTCTTACAGCACATACTGTCTCTTACAGCACATACTGTCTCTTATAGCACATACTGTCTCTTAAAACACATACTGTCTCTTACAGCACATACTGTCTCTTACAACACATACTGTCTCTTAAAACACATACTGTCTCTTACAACACATACTGTATATTATAACACACTGTCTCTTAAAACACATACTGTCTCTTACAACACATACTGTCTCTTACAGCACATACTGTCTCTTAAAACACATACTGTATATTACAGCAAATACTGTCTCTTACAGCACATACTGTCTCTTACAGCACATACTGTCTCTTACAGCACACACTGTCTCTTACAGCACATACTGTCTCTTACAGCACATACTGTCTCTTACAGCACATACTGTCTCTTACAGCACATACTGTCTCTTACAGCACATACTGTCTCTTACAACACATACTGTATATTACAGCACATGCTGTATATTACAACACATGCTGTATATTACAGCACATACTGTCTCTTACAACTCATACTGTATATTACAACTCATACTCTATATTACAACTCATACTGTATATTACAACCCATACTGTATATTACAACACATGCTGTATATTACAACTCATACTGTCTCTTACAGCACATACTGTCTCTTACAACACATACTGCATATTACACTTAAAAATATATGTACAGTGAGCTTTTTCATTTGTTATTTGAATGTGGTCCAAGAAGCAAGGTTGTCTGTAAAAAGGATTGCCTGCTATAAAAGTGTCTGTGTAAAATGCACAAAAAAATGTAAAATAAAAAGACCACCAAAACTCTAGAAGTAATTCTGGCCAGTCCTGTATGGTTGGTGTCTACACAAAAACAACACCTAAAGAGGACTGTTATCATCATTCCATCATATATTACCTGTCATTGGTTTGTTTTTTCCATTTGCAGTTACATAATGATTCTAGTAAGTGTAAGCAAATAACTTTTTTCATCCCAATTATATTGATTGAATATCGGCTTACAGAGGGATGGTTGAGGTTGTGTAGTATCTTTATTCATATGCTCATGTCTCCCCTCCTTAGCTTAGCTGACCAGGCAGGTCAGGCTGGCTGGTGCTGGTGGGATAATTATCAGCCATACCAGATAGTCTCTCCCTCTGCGCTGCAGGCTGCACTGCTCTCTGAGGTCTGTGGAGGATGACTCTAACCCAATGTGACATCCCTCTGACAACACCCTTCCAGAGCTGGGCTGGGCCTCGGCTACACGCTATACACGCTATGTCCTCTGCTAGCTACTGCTATTACACAAATAGATGAGTGTTTCTCTGGAGACGCAGAGAGGATTTAACATGAATAGATGAATATGAACAAACGTTTGAGAGGCGTGTGGCGTCAAAACAAGATGTTGTATTGTCACGTACGCTAGATAGGTGCCGTTTTACACGGTCAGCATAGTACAGAGCTCCTGGAGGAAATTAGGGTTAAGTGCCTTTCAGTTACTGGCCCAACGCTCTAACCGCTAGGATACTTATACCTGTGTTGTGGTGAGAGTGAAAGCTGATGGACAGACAGACAGTCAGGGCGTTGAGGTGTGCGGTCAGCATCTTAGGACAGGCTGACAACCGTGAATAGGGCAACGTGAGGAGGAGTAACCGTAGTAACTACAGCCATGGGGATCACACAGCCTTTTTTTAATGTTGCGGTAAGCAGTAAGCACCTCCTGGACAGTTTTCTGTATGACCTTGCTTTCCCCTGCTCAATGAATCTTTTATGAGCTTGGCGATGTGGGTTTCTGTGAAGAAGATTGGAATATAAATATGGCAGTGGTGCCTAAAGCCCACAGCTTCTCTCTGTGATACAAAGCTTTCATTCTCACTTGGAGACGGAGCAGATTGGGCTGCTGCTGTGTGTACCTGACTGCACTGCAGTGCTCTCCTACAAAACCCTCCTCTTTTATCACAAGACACACATTTCTATATCAGAGTGCTCTCACATTCCCAATCACAAGACAACATTCCATTTTAAAGTGGAAAGATGTCATCATTGGAATGGATAGTAGACACACATTACATTCCAGACAGCTCATTCAGTACAGTTTTCCACATGGGCACACATTCAGAGTACACAGGTTCCATGTCAGAATGTCAGAGAGAAGCTGTTGGATATCAGACAATTCGCACCCGGTACAATGGCCACCAGTCAGCTGAGGATGAGTTCTCTAGTGCTGTCTGACTGGGAATCAAAAGAAATCAAAACGGTACATCCAGACACAAGGAGGAAATCTAAACTGAAACCCCCCGTGAATGCTGCTGCCTCTCCTTTTCTTTCTCTTTCACTCTCCCTCCATCCCTCCCTCCCTCTCATAGTACTTATACCTTTCTTCCCTGGGATTTCTGTCTTCTTCACCTTCCATTGTGAGTGTGACAGTGCTTCCCCTCCTGCTGAACGCTAACTGTCGGAGAGCTTTCATTTTGTGGATGACCGGCGAGTGCTGCATGGCGCTGCGGAGGCGGGCGGGTGGGTGGCTGGCGAGAGGAACCTTTTTATCAATGTGTTTCTGCAGCGGGCGCTCTGTCACAGCCACTCAGTAGGGTCATCGATGAGGGGAGCCTCCCTGACGGAGCCGGGGCCTGAAAGTCGCTAGTCAGGGGAGTCAGCGCCTGATCTGTAGCCTGACAGCGCATATCAAGCAGCTCCTTCAGGCTCTTCTCTTCTCTCTGTAGGCCCATGGTTGGGAAGGTAAAGAGGTAGCTAGTAGCTATACAGTCAAAGCATATGTTTGATATAGGCAAAGAGATAACAAGATGTAGCCAGCAGCGTAAACACACTAGCCTATTCTCTCTGATTTCAACTCTTTGGGACTTCCTCAACATGATAAAACACAGATATTCCCATGTAGTGGTCACTGGCCATGCATACCATAACAGAGAATGCAGCAGCGACAGCAGACTTGTAATGATGAAGTGAGAACTATTGTGTGGACAAAAGCTGGATGTTGGACCAAAACAAATACTGTACTAGACATTCATCATACCTTACAACTAGGGACTGCAAATATGAACAAAAGATGTACCAAGGAAATGTTGTCCCCAGTGGTGTGTTTTCATGGATGCCAAAGGAAGCCAGGCTTCCCCCAAACAATTACTAACATGCTGACCAGACCGGACACGTCGCGTGCGCGAGCGTCGCAAAATAAATTTAGAAATCCATGTTATTCAATTATTGCACCCACACTGCTCGCGTGCGCCAACGAGCGTCTGCAATGCCAAGGGCTAAAATAGAAGTAATTCCTATTTCTGACGCAGATCGCGCTGCAAGTCCTGCCTCTCCCATCTCCTCATTGGTTTATAGAAGCAGGTACCCACGTGCCATCTCCTCATTGGTTATACCCACGTGGGTGATTGAAAGACGAACTGCTTTGCCGGTTGTCTTGGTAATACTATGAAAGTGTAGATGCGATCACCATATAAGTTCAAAGATGAAAAAGCCTGGAAGGAGGAGAGATGACTAGAAACAATTCGGTTGGCCATTTTATGCGTGGATTAATTGTCGGAGTAGAGGACCTTGTGCATTTCAGGTAAAATAACAACTCAATGTGTATATCCCAGGACAAATTAGCTAGCAACAGCAAGCTAGCTAAATAGGACAAATTAGCTTGCACTTGCTAGCTAACTAGCTAAATTGCCATACATGTTTAATGCTTTTCGACCTGTCCCCAAATTAATGTCATTGGTTCAGAGTTTGTTTTGATATTTTAACCTGCGTGTCGTGATCGCGTTTGGTGTAGGGGGACAAAATAAATGTATGCACGATAGCGCACAATGGCGCACGCGCGCAGCCGGTTTGGGTTCCGACTTAAAAAAAAAAACATAGACAATTATTTTTCTTTCGTCTCTCTGTGTTTCATAAATGGCCCTCAATTCACAAGCAGCTGAATGTATCTCACCGGAGAAAGTATCACAGCGAGTGAAACAGCGCCCCTCTGTCTCAGTATGTGTAGCCCATCTATCTGATGCTGTCTGGTCAAAAAGAGTATGACATTGTTGCCGCCCATAGCATTGATTGCAAGGGAAGCCAGGGAGCATTTGGCCTCCCTTGATAATTAAAAATAATAATAATAATAATAATAGCCAATCAGCTAAACTGAGAGAGCTCAGCTGTGAATGGTCCTGGCACACCAAAAAAAAGCCAGTTTGGATTTGGCTTCACACCAATCACATCACATCAGAAGTCAAACGTCATTGACAGAAAACTCATTGTCTCGTTGTCCTCTGGTGGCTAGTTAGCTAGCTAAAATCATCCCTTTCCTAAATGACAAAATTACCCATGGATGGAGATAGGGATTTGGACTTGTGGTTTTACTTAATTCTATGTACTGGCCAATGATTATGACAGCGATTCTGATCCAACCATAAATTCACACATTGTGCCCCTTGTCTGAGAGGATGGAAGTTAAACATTTCGCTAAATTAGATGTTGTAGGCTAATGTTAACTAGCTGGCCTGGCGCATCGTTGACCATGAAAGGAAGTTGGGCTAGCGAGCAAGCATTGGTGTTTCTCTACAAGTAGGGTGAGTTAACATGTTCTGTCTAATTACACACACACACACACACACACACACACACACACACACACACACACACACACACACACACACACACACACACACACACACACACACACACACACACACACACACACACACACACACACACACACACAGTAATATGTTCAACGGTCTTTGGGTTAGTGAATTCACATTCCTCCTCACACAGAGTTGTGTTTTGTAGGTTTTGGTATCTTTTAGTTGTCACTATATTAGACTAAGCAGAGGTGATTTGATGATGTTGAAGTTGATATGGTGCTGGAATAGTGGAGGCAGCGCCTGTTTTCTTTGCGACTTGCGATAACTGTCTGTGGTTCTAAATCAATAGTTGTTTAGTAGTCCAAAAATGTTACAAACATTAACTTGCTTGACCATGCTGTAGGTCATGTAACTGTCTGTTACATGCATTATGCTTTGTGGACTTTACCGGACAGATGTTGCTCTCTGGTTTTGTGATGAAACAAAGGTGAGGTTGAATTTATTCTGCCACTGTGTCTTCTTATTGTCTCAGCCTTTAGGCCTATATATCACAGTGGCAAGACATATGAACTAACTAACGTGTTATAGAGCAAACACCGCAATTATCACAACACATAGGTTGTTATATGGCTTGTTTTTCCTGGCTTGGCTTCCCCGGGGATTTTACCCACGCACCCCTACTGTTTGGCCCTGAGTTTAACCTGCCCCTCTAAAACCTCACCTCAGTTCCCTATTGACATTTCAAGAGTGAGAGTGAGTTATGAGGCCCAGCAAACCTCCAGGAAGAAACACAACCTGCTCCATTGAGGGCATATTTGCTTCACTAACCCAGAGATAATACATTCTGGGCATTTAATTTTTTTAGACTCACACACACTCACACTCACTCACTCACTCACTCACTCACTCACTCACTCACTCACTCACTCACTCACTCACTCACTCACTCACTCACTCACACAGGAAACAACACAATGAGAGGCATGTTGTGGTATGAATAGCAATGATCAGTGGTGGTTTGCAGGCGGGCAGGATGAGGCAGAGTTCGAGTACACAGTGGGCGGATGTGCAGTGGGTTTGAATCAATGCCCAGTGGACTACTACTGAGAGGCAGGGAGCAACGGAGAGCAGAAGGAGAGGCAGAGAAGGAAATTGGGGAGGGAGAGGGTGGGGTGGAAAGAGAGTGAGGAAGATAGACGGAGGGAGGGAGAGAGGGAGATATGTAAACTGCCTGGTGCTCTGCCTGCAGGGTTATTATATTCTCCATCCTCTAATGACAAAGAAAGGAATAATTACCCCCCCATCGCTCTGTCACTCTCATTCCATTCCCCTCATTCCCCTGACTGTCTGCCTGCCGCCTAGCTCACACTCCTCTCCTGACAGATTGGTTGTAATTAGGCCTCTAGTGTTAAATCAATATGGCCACAAGTATGGCCAAACAATGGCGTGTGAATCTGCCACATACTGTATACCTGGGCAAGAGGCAGGCTAGTGTAGGAAACACCATGCAGAGAGGAGGAAGTGGGAAAAGATGTAGAGATGGGAGAGAGGGGAAGAGAACGTGATGGGTCGTGACTTTTTCTCTGATTGCTTCACACACTGATCCATCCGGTGCTTTCGATATAATTACAGCCCCCTCTCTTCTTCTCTCGTATGTGTGTGTGGAGAGTGTGAACTAGCCTCATGAGCGGTATGCAACTGTGCATGAGGAGAGGAATAAGGTGGAATTGGCTAATTGGATTAAGGACATAACATGCCTGCCAACACATCATCTGCTATGAGAGAGAGGTGTAGCAAGTCTACCCATTACAGCATGGTCTGTCACATGGACCATGACAGATCCTTGATACTACAGTCACCAGCTAATAATGATGAGTTACAGTTTAGGATGCAATGGGACCTGGAGCAATAACTCTCAATAAGTCACTTACTGCCAATTGAATGAACAAATATTCAGGAAATGTCCCTTTAAGCCACATTGCCCTAGGCTGCTGGTCTCAGTCTCTCTCTGTCTCTCCCTCTGTCTCCCTCTGGCTCTCTCTCGGTTCCTCCCTCTGTCTCTGTCTCTCTCTCTCTCACTCCTTAGTGAGAGGTGGACTGGAAGGGACATAGCTGAGGGAAACTATCTGAGAGAGGAGTGCTTCTCACTTGTCAGACACATTTTTCTACTTGGTTTGTTGGCGATCGATATTTGCAGCCAGCCTGATATCTGTGTTGATCATAGTGAGACAGAGCTCTATTAAAAATGACTAGACAGACCCAGCTAGTGGGGATTGCACCTCTCTGTGTGCCTGGTGTTGTAATGATGGAGAGGTAGCTCTATATCAGATATACTGGGGGGCTTTGGTATGTTGTCTAAGTATCAGAAATGTCCGTCTTAATAATTGAGACATTTCAATGCACTTGACATAAAGTAGATTGTGTACAAACCGTTAATCCTATCCTGAATTGTTCACCAATCAGAAATGATGCAGAATGGTATCCAAGTTGGATCACATCAATATCTACAAGATACAGTATATCTATATTTGATATTATTGTAATGCAGAGAAGGGCCCTGGCTGTCATCAAGGTTTGCATTGCTGTTTTGTATTGTTGGGGGGAAATTTCCACCAGCTTGTTGACTTTCCATACATATTATTTATGATAAATATATGAAATACCCTTTATAATGTAATCTCTCCCCCATCCGTAGGGGTTGAAACTATTCTCTAATTGGTTCCTTCCTGCTTCATTGTAACTTCTGGCCGTCATGCTGTACACTCAACAGTGATATGACCCAGGAGGTGAAAACACTGCTGAGATGTCTTAGGGAGAGAAAATAGAGTGAATATTTATGTTAACAATTAGTATAGGAAGCATCTCCTTAAGGGAGAAATCATTGTCCATTCCCGGCTCATGTATGAATTGAATATTCATTTGGAAGATGGTCTTTTCCGATTTCTCATGTCTTCAAGGCTCCTGCACAAATATCCTCATTAGGGACCGTCGTTTTCCTTCGTGACAGGACTGGATAACAGACACACATACTGTACTTACAGAACATGCCTATAAACATTACACGCACACACACACACACACACACACACACACACACACACACACACACACACACACACACACACACACACACACACACACACACACACACACAATTGCAGAGAGGGAAAGGAACATGGGCAGCAGGTAGCCTAGTGGTTAAGAGTATTGGGCCTGTAACCGAAAAGTTGCTGGTGAGAATCCCTGAGCCTACTTAAGTGAAAGATCTGCCGATGTGCCCTTGAGCAAGGCACTTAGCCCTAATTGCTCCAGGGTTGCTGTCAATAATGGCTGTGACCCCACTCTCAGCGGGAGTTGGATATGCTAAAAACTAATTTCCTATTCACGTGTATATTACACACTTGTACGTGTCTGAAATAGGACAAAAGGAAGCACCCACCTAATTATTATATTGTTATTACAGGTAGTGTAAATATCATGGAATGCTTAATTCCGACAATATTGCATTCTTTTCGCGTCATATTGTAGCCTAATATTGATGTTCGCAACCTACTGTATGTAGTACGTACATACTTCAGTCATACATCAGCTCAACCTACTAGCTATACTGTAGTATGTATCATTGAAAGGACAACGTGTGTCCTCTACCACACAACAGAGTTGATGATTCAAACAGATCCCCTGTTGTGTAAATGATAGAGTGCACAGTGAGAGCCCAACCCCCTTCTCTTCTCACGCTGTGGCCCCCGCTGGAGTCCCCTCTGTAGTCTCCCCTGTAGCCCCCGCTGTAGCCCCGCTGGAGTCCCCTCTGTAGTCCCCCCTGTAGCCCCCGCTGTAGCCCCCACTGTAGTCCCCGCTGTGGCCCCCGCTGGAGTCCCCTCTGTAGTCTCCCCTGTAGCCCCCGCTGTAGCCCCGCTGGAGTCCCCTCTGTAGTCCCCCCTGTAGCCCCCGCTGTAGCCCCCACTGTAGTCCCCGCTGTGGCCCCCGCTGTAGCCCCGCTGGAGGACCCGCTGTAGCCCCCGCTGTAGCACCCGCTGTAGCTCCTCACTGTAGCCCCCGCTGTAGCCCCCGCTGTAGCTCCTCACTGTAGCCTCCACTGTAGCCCCCGCTGTAGCCCCCTGCTGTAGCCCCTGCTGTAGCCCCTGCTGTAGCCCCCGCTGTAGACCCTGCTGTAGCCCCCGCTCCTCACACATGGCCAGCTCCCATTTCTACAGCTGAAAACTCATTTGATCCAGTTGGTGTGCTTGTTTTTCTCTGTGTGTTTGTGTAATAACTGAACGGCTCAATGACTCCACTCTGTTTCCATAAGTATAGTATTGCTGTCCCCAAACACAGCGGCTGTGAAGAGACTACCACGAGTCTATCCAGGAAACTACAGTAAGACTATGCTGTACAGTGTACTGCATATGAACCTGACTCGTGTGTGGTTCTAGGCCAGGCTTTTCACCCAGCAGCCTTCCCAAGCCCCTCCACAGGCAAAAGAGTCAAGACGCTATTACCCGGAAAAACAAATACATTAGGCAGTTAGGGGATTTGTTGGGACTGCTCTGCTCCACATTACAATAATAAACTCTAATTAAATGTAACAGCTTCCCTGAACACTAATGACCTGCAGCTGGAACACACCCACAAAGGCAGAGCTAGGAGATGGAACGCTCACTAGTATTCCTTAGTTAGAGCTACAGTACATAGCCCTTAGTCACAGAACTACATAGCCCATAGTCACAGAACTACATAGCCCATAGTAACAGAACTACATAGCCCATAGTAACAGAACTACAGTACATAGCCCATAGTAACAGAACTACATAGCCCATAGTAACAGAACTACAGTACATAGCCCATAGTAACAGAACTATGGGCCCTCATTGAGTAGTAGGTGATATCTAGATGGTTATCAATATTAGTTATTTCTTGTGTAGGCTGCTATCTTACTTGAAATAAAATCATGTGAGAGAAAACAATTGCCACGTAGCTCCCGCCGGCGTACTATTGACTTGTAGTGCAGTCCAATCAGCCACGCAAAACGGTCTTGAGTGGCAACAAATCTGCCCAATTAGCTGATTTGCTTTCCCATACACCCACTCCTTTCGACACACCCACTCACCCATACTCCGGTTGCCATATTGGGTTGCAGATACCCATACTTGCACTTTCCCTCCCTGTCTTTCTCTTTTCTTTGCCTTCTCTGTGTAATGCCCCATAGTGATTCGCTAATCACTTCAATACCTTCACTTTGCTCTTGGTTGACATGTCTGAACATTGACTCAGGTGGAGAGGGAATGAGGTAATACAGACAGACAGGAAACCGTTGGCCCACCAGCTGTCTGAGGAGATGCCTGACTGGCGCAGTGGTAGGCTTTTGAAATAATCTCCAGACTTTTATATTAAATGTTCTGTATATGAAAAGGTTGCTGAAAGAAAGCTTCTAGTCATTACAGTACAATCACCCTCCATTATCACGTTTTAGGGAAGACCCAGATACAGACAGTGTCGAAGTAACAAGAGTTTATTACTAGAACAGGGGGCAGGCAAAACGACAGGTCAAGGGCAGGCAGAGGTCAGTAATCCAGATAGGATGCAAAAGGTCCAGAACGGCAGGCAGTCTCAGGGTCAGGGCAGGCAGAGGTCAATAATCCAGGGCGGTGTGACAAGGTACAGAATGGCAGGCAGACTCAGGGCAGGCAGAATGGTAAAAATCGGGGAAACTAGAAAACAGGAACTATAGAAAAAGACAGGAACAAGGGGAAAACCGCTGGTAGGCTTGTCGGACAAAACGAACTGGCAACAGACACACAGAGAACACAGGTATAAATACACAGGGGATAATGAGGAAGATGGGCGACACCTGGAGGGGGGTGGAGACGAGACAGGTGAAACAGATCAGGGTGTGACACTCTATGATATCCACGATTCCACAACAATAATGAACAGATACTTTGAAGAGTCCTCTCTGTAACAACACAGGTGGGTTGAGAGTATCGAGAGAGTATTGTAGGCCTATAAACATTAGCCGGGTGGGAGACGATGCACTATAGACTGCGGATTGTCTAAACATGTCACACCATTTGGACTGGAGAAGCAAGCTGGGCCTCCTGAAAGAGGAAAGGAGTGATCTATCGTTGGGGCTTTGAATAGGGAAAGACAATTATTCTGAGAGATAGCAGTGACAACGCCAGCGCCACAAGCAGTGAGCGGGAGTGAAGGGCGTTTTTGATGAGGCAGAGTGAGAGGCCATGGGGGGGCAGCCTCAATTATAAGCTTTTCTTTTCAGCCTCAAATACCTTCCAGTCAGTCAGGCTTAAGACTCCCAATTCGCTGCCAGTAATTACTACATTTACTAGAATAGCCCCCCCCCCCCAACCGAACGCCACAGAGTCCGTGTTTGATTAGCTGGATGCAGGGAAAGGTCAGCACGTGGCAAAGGCTTTTCTCCCTGTTCTGATGCGCCACAACGAGTGTTCTGTGGTTCCGTGTCCCGGGCTGATGGCTGGATGGTAATTGGGTCATGGAGGTACAGTGAATAGGGAGGTGATCCTGGTAATTGTGTGTGTGTGATGGATACATGCAGGCAGGGACATTAGCTGCTACAGTAAGTGGTTGCATTGAGCCCTGCTTGCTCCAATGGGCACGGGCATAAGTAGGTAGCTTATACAGGATGACGGGCAGTGCCACTGTAGCAAGTGAAGCAGGATACATGGCGGCTGATTGCCATGCCATGATTGCATCTCTTTTCATGGGTTACGTCATAGCTTTTCACTGGCTGATGCTGATGCAGGGTCTGACACGTGAGTTCATGACACGTGAGTTCATGATTTCCCTGATACCCCACTGAAAACTCCCACTAATAGTAACCGTGGAGTTATGAGCCTATCATGTGAATCCTACCCCACATGGGTCAGTAGGAGCAGTCATCAACAGACAGCAATACAAATCTGTCATAGTCAATAAGACAATTCAGACACGTTTACTGATGACTCTCCCACAACCCACCTCAGTCTACTCTGTCTGCAGTAGGCCTATATACAGATACAGAGACTCTATTGTGGTGATGTATTGTTGGCCAGCTCTCTCCTTCACACGCCACTGTGGCAACAATGATTACAGGATACATACTTCACAGCTCAATGGAGAGGCACAGACACTCACGCATGTGCATCAGAGGAGGCTAGTGGGATGATCTATAGGAGGACACTCTCATTTTAATGGCTGGAATGGACTATATGGAACGGTATCACGCACATCAAACATATGGAAACCACATCTGACTCTGTTCCATTTAGTCCATTCCAGCCATTACAATGAGCCATTCTCCTATAGCTCCTCCAACCAGCCTCCTCTAGTGTGCGCGCACACACACACATGGACACGCACACGGAAACACACACGGAAACACAGACTCATTCACATTCCAAACTAGGCATATCCATAAAATCTTTAAGAGAACCTTTCAGGAGGCCGATCACGTGTGCTAGCAAGGCAGAGGTCCCGAGTTCTCGCCAGGTATGGGCTGAATCGGGAGTAAGTGGTACTTGCAAAGCAAGCATGACGTCCTTTACACACGCATACGCACACACACATGAACATTCACATTCCAAACTAGGCATATCCATAGAACCTTTCCAGTCCTCCCTCGTCTTTTACCCTGCCTCTGATGCCTCTGTGAGAAATTGCTGATGCAGGCTGTACATACATACATGCATTCAATGTCTTGTCATATCATATCAGTTGATGCTTTGCGGTCTGCGTGTGACATGACTGCACTTCCTTTGCGGTGACATTCCGCTGCTTGCATTATTGAATGAGTTCAATATGATGTGGTTGCAGGGGTCAATGCATGATGCATGTAAGCGTGGTCCCCTTGTGGTCCCTGTGTGGTTCTAAATGCCATGGTTGTTAACCCCATAGGGATAGTTCCCTATCCACTCCGTCTTAAAAAAGCACCAAGCATGCCATCCTCTCTGAACTTTGGCTATATTTATGCCAGATCATTCTTTAGTTTGGACTGATGTTGATCATGATTTCCTAGGAAGGCAAGTAGGCCTCCATGGCTGTGATCAAATTAATGAATTAGGACTCATAATAAATAGGCAGTATTCTTTGAATGAAACCACTCATATCTTACACAGTAGGACTAGCTCCTAGCTATATTGTAGCTCCTAGATATACTGTAGCTCCTAGCTATACTGTGGCGCCTAGCTATACTGTAGCGCCTAGCTATACTGTAGCTCCTAGCTATACTGTAGCGCCTAGCTATACTGTAGCTCCTTGCTATACTGTAGCTCTTTGCTATACTGTAGCTTCTAGATATACTGTAGCTCTTAGCTATACTGTAGCTCTTAGTTATACTGTAGCCCCTAGATATACTGTAGCTCCTAGATATACTGTAGCTCCTAGATATACTGTAGCTCTTAGCTATACTGTAGCTCTTAGCTATACTGTAGCTCTTAGCTATACTGTAGCTCTTAGCTATACTGTAGCTCCTAGATATACTGTAGCTCTTAGCTATACTGTAGCTCCTAGATATACTGTAGCTCCTAGCTATATTGTAGCTCCTAGATATACTATAGCTCCTAGATATACTGTAGCTCCTAGCTATATTGTAGCTCCTAGATATACTGTAGCTCCTAGCTATACTGTAGCGCTTAGCTATATTGTAGCTCCTATATATACTGTAGCTCTTAGCTATATTGTAGCGCCTAGCTATACTGTAGCTCTTAGCTATACTGTAGCACCTAGCTATACTGTAGCTCTTAGCTATACTGTAGCACCTAGCTATACTGTAGCTCTTAGCTATACTGTAGCTCCTAGCTATACTGTAGCGCTTAGCTATATTGTAGCTCCTATATATACTGTAGCTCTTAGCTATACTGTAGCGCCTAGCTATACTGTAGCTCTTAGCTATACTGTAGCATCTAGCTATACTGTAGCTCTTAGCTATATTGTAGCGCCTAGCTATACTGTAGCTCTTAGCTATACTGTAGCACCTAGCTATACTGTAGCTCTTAGCTATATTGTAGCGCCTAGCTATACTGTAGCGCCTAGCTATACTGCAGTGCCTAGCTATACTGTAGCTCTTAGCTATACTGTAGCACCTAGCTATACTGTAGCTCTTAGCTATACTGTAGCACCTAGCTATACTGTAGCTCTTAGCTATACTGTAGCTCTTAGCTATACTGTAGCGCCTAGCTATACTGTAGCACCTAGCTATACTGTAGCGCCTAGCTATACTGCAGTGCCTAGCTATACTGTAGCTCTTAGCTATACTGTAGCGCCTAGCTATACTGTAGCACCTAGCTATACTGTAGCTCCTAGCTGGGGTAATGAGTCTTGGGATGTGGCCAAATGGCACCCTATTCTTTAAATAGTGCATTACTTTTGATCAGTGCCCATGGGGAATAGGATACCATTTTGGACAAAGCATTGGTCTCTAGAACTGTTGCTTGGATTGAGTTTGTTTCAACAGAAGAAGTGTGAGGTGATATTCAAGCTATGACTGACAGAGAGTGGAGCTGGACAGAAGCTGTGTTTATGGTGCATGTCTAACTAGTCAATATGTGGGATTGATGCAGTTGTCTGCAGTCTAAATTGCAGCGAGGCAGTAGTGAGTGTTGTTGTCTGAGACAGTTTATAGCTCGGGGCTCAGCAGTGCTTTGCTGCCCTCCATGGGCGATACACAGAGACTGCCATTTCTGTTGTTGGTGGGCATTCTCACAGTAGGAACTGATTAAAAATGCCCTTTATAGAAAATCGCCATGGGCAACGACTACAATGGAATTTTTCATTAGATGTGTATCACCCTATTTAGTCTTGTTGCATGTGGGAAGACATCAAAAGACATGAGTTGGCTGTCGTGGTTTGTACATTAAGTATGTATGCAGACATGTATTGGAGGATGTGGATGTGAGAGAATATGACTAATATCATTAATGAGAGTTTAAGAGCTCTGGACAGAAATAGAAGGAATGAGAGGCCTAAAGGACACAAGCAGAATACAGGGATGTGATGCCATTTCACCATTACCACAGGGCAGAGAGAGACAGGGAGGGAGCGAGAGGGGGATTGCCTAACAACTCAAATATAATTATTCCTCGGCTCTATGTTTGCTACATACCGTACTTCAGTCTGAGACTGCCATGGTTGAAGCCGTTTGTGCTGATGTCAAAATCAGGGGTGTTGTACAAACCAAAGACATCAGCGATTGGATCATCTCTTACCAATCAGAGTATCAAAGCCAATGACACATTTTCCAAACGTCGCTTTACCCACGTGTGTTCTGGCGCTGACCCAATCCACCGGTTTATGGGACCAATCAGAACGGTTAGAATGTGTTTGCGTTCTAGAAATTGTCAGTGGTTGTGGCGTTTGGCCTAGCAAGAAGTTTGGGTAGCCAAGCAAGGGGGGTGGGGAGTAGAAAAGAGAAGAGAAGAGCGAGAGAGAGAGAATGAGGAGAAGAGAGAGAGAGAGAATGAGGAGAAAAGAGAGAGCGAGAATGAGGAGAAGCGAGAGAGAGAGAATGAGGAGAAGAGAGAGAGAGAGAATGAGGAGGAGAGAGAGAGAGAGAATGAGGAGGAGAGAGAGAGAGAGAGAATGAGGAGGAGAGAGAGAGAATGAGGAGAAGAGAGAGAGAGAGAATGAGGAGGAGAGAGAGAGAGAGAAAGAATGAGGAGGAGAGAGAGAGAGGAGAAGAGAGAGAATGAGGAGAAGAGAGAGAGAGAGAGAGGAGAAGAGGGAGAGAATGAGGAGAAGAGAGAGAGAATGAGGAGAAGAGAGAGAGAGAGAGAATGAGGAAAAGAGAGAGAGAGAGAATGAGGAGAAGAGAGAGAATGAGGAGAAGAGAGAGAGAAAATGAGGAGAGGAGAGAGAGAGAAAATGAGGAGAGAGAGAGAGAGAGAGAAAATATGGAGAGAGAGAGAGAGAAAATATGGAGAGAGAGCGAGAAAATATGGAGAGAGAGAGCGAGAGAAAATATGAGAGGAGAGAGAGAGAGAGAGAGAAAATGAGGAGGAGAGAGAGAGAGAGAGAAAAAATGAGGAGAGGAGAGAGAGAGAGAGAGAGAGAGAGAGAGAGAGAGAGAGAGAGAAAATGAGGAGAGGAGAGAGAGAGAGAGAAAAAATGAGGAGAGAGAGAGAAAATGAGGAGAGAGAGAGAGAGAAAATGAGGAGAGAGAGAGAGAGAGAGAGAAAATGAGGAGAGAGAGATAGAGAGAAAATGAGGAGCGAGAGAGAGAGAGAAAATGAGGAGAGAGAGAGAGAGAGAAAATGAGGAGAGAGAGAGAGAGAGAGAAAATGAGGAGAGAGAGAGAGAGAAAATGAGGAGAGGGAGAGAGAGAAAATGAGGAGAGAGAGAGAGAGAGAGAAAATGAGGAGAGAGAGAGAGAGAGAAAATGAGGAGAGAGAGAGAGAGAGAAAATGAGGAGAGAGAGAGAGAGAGAAAATGAGGAGAGAGAGAGAGAAAGAAAATATGGAGAGAGAGAGAGAAAATATGAGGAGAGAGAGAGAGAGAAAATATGAGGAGGAGAGAGAAAATGAGGAGGAGAGAAATGGAGAGAGAGAAAATGAGGAGGAGAGAAATGGAGAGAGAGAGAGAGAAAATGAGGAGTAGAGAAATGGAGAGAACGGGAGGAGAGGAGAGAAATGGAGAGTAGAGAAATGTACCATTTGTACATTGTTACAACACTGTATATACACTGCTCAAAAAAATAAAGGGAACACTTAAACAACACAATGTAACTCCAAGTCAATCACACTTCTGTGAAATCAAACTGTCCACTTAGGAAGCAACACTGATTGACAATAAATTTCACATGCTGTTGTGCAAATGGAATAGACAAAAGGTGGAAATTATAGGCAATTAGCAAGACACCCCCAATAAAGGAATGGTTCTGCAGGTGGTGACCACAGATCACTTCTCAGTTCCTATGCTTCCTGGCTGATGTTTTGGTCACTTTTGAATGCTGGCGGTGCTTTCACTCTAGTGGTAGCATGAGACGGAGTCTACAACCCACACAAGTGGCTCAGGTAGTGCAGTTCATCCAGGATGGCACATCAATGCGAGCTGTGGCAAAAAGGTTTGCTGTGTCTGTCAGCGTAGTGTCCAGAGCATGGTGGCGCTACCAGGAGACAGGCCAGTACATCAGGAGACGTGGAGGAGGCCGTAGGAGGGCAACAACCCAGCAGCAGGACCGCTACCTCCGCCTTTGTGCAAGGAGGTGCACTGCCAGAGCCCTGCAAAATGACCTCCAGCAGGCCACAAATGTGCATCCTTGCCCTTGATTTCACAGAAGTGTGATTGACTTGGAGTTACATTGTGTTGTTTAAGTGTTCCCTTTATTTTTTTGAGCAGTGTATATAATATGACATTTGTAATGTCTTTATTGTTTTGAAACTTCTGTATGTGTAATGTTTACTGTTAATTTTTATTGTTTATTTCACTTTTGTATATTATCTACCTCACTTGCTTTGGCAATGTTAACACATGTTTCCCATGCCAATAAAGCCCCTTGAATTGAATTGAATTGAAATGGAGAGAACGGGAGGAGAGGAGAGAAATGGAGAGAAAGGGAAAAGGAGAGAAATGGAGAGTAGAGAAATGGAGAGAAAGGGAAAAGGAGAGAAAGGGAAAAGGAGGTAAAATGTCAGATTGGCTTTACGTTACATTTGACATTTTAGTGATTTAGCAGACTTTTTTATCCAGAGCCACTGACAGTTAGTGCATTCATGTTAAGATAGCTTGGCGGGGGGGGGGGCTAGAGAGCGTGCTATGGAGTAGACGTGCTTTGCTAGAGCTCCGCTCTATTTTGAAACAAATTAGTATTTATCTTAACCTCTCACAACTTATAACTTCAAACAAATATTACAAAGGGAAAAGGCACCAAAAAAGGGGGCGCTAAACAAGATAATTGGAATGAGATAGACAACGAACCAATTTCAACGTCGCCGACCCACGAGGAGCTAGCTGAAGAGGCTAGCTTCCAAGAGTTCCCCACAGATCCTACTCAAAGTGACATACTGGCTGCCATAAACTCACTAAGCAAGAAGGTGGACACAAGGTTGGCTGATATCTCAAAGAGTATTGGGACTTTGGCCGAAACTGTGAAGGCAACTAAGGGAAGGGTGCATGAGGTTGAGCAGACGACAGTCGATCACGAGGCCAGGCTACAGGACATAGAGAAACAGTGCGCAACGTTCAAAAATGACAACAAAACCCTGAAGGCCCGACTGGAAATGCTCGAGTCGCATTCAAGACGCCAGAACATCCGAATATGTGGGATCCAGGAGGACACTGAGAAAGGGAAACCCACTGAATTTGTCTCGGAGCTGATACCGGCATTGCTGGGGAGTGAACACTTCAAAACGGCCATCCTGATCGACCGCGCACACAGATCTCAGGCAACGAAGCCGGCCAAGGGGGGGCCACCAAGGCCATTCATTGTAAGGCTGCACTATCCCCAGACCAGGGATCTCATCCTCAAGCTGGCTAGTCAAAAGTTCCCCCTTAACTACAACGGAGCCAGGGTGTCTTTCTACCCAGATCTTACCTTGGAGGTGAGGAACCAACGGAAAGAGTATGATGAGGTACGCAACAAATGCAGGGCGGCCAACATCCGATATGGATTCCTCTTCCCAGCCCGGTTTAAGGTGACAGTCGAGGGATCAACACGTACGTTTGACAACCCAAAAGAGGCCGATCTGTTCTTGACAAGCAAGCTCCCCGGCTGAGGATACAGAACGGCTAAATGGCCAAATACAGGCCAGGAATGTGTTTGAATTGAATTCCCGGCCTATGTCTTTTCGATCAGAAGATCAGAAATTGGGACTTATATGATAGGTGAGATGTTGTGGCTAATATAGCATTGTTTGGCATGTCATGTTTTAGCGCCACTCACCCCCAAACGTGAGAGTTAAGTTAAGTGTTATTTAATATTAGTTTATATGCGGAGCATCTATAGACGACGAGTTAGTTCAAGTTGTATGTCTAGACACCCTAACGTTTGTGTGTTAGCCAAGGAGTGCTTCGTTTGGGGAAGTCACTCAGTAAAGGGACGGGAGGGGGGATGGGGTCTGTGTTTTATGTTCACGTTTATTAATACAGGTGGCATGACAAGCTCCCGCAAGGCTGGACGGTTTTCTTCTGGGTTTTGTATGACAGCAGCAATTTGCTCTAAAATAAGAAATGCCACATAGTGACAGAGCACAGAGTAGACCAGGTGGAATAAAGATAGTCAGCTGGAACTGTAATGGCTTAGGGCATGTCGTGAAACGAGCTAAGGTTTTTTCTCATCTTGGATCGGTCAGATTTACTCAACCTCGATTTCAGATCCTAATGGTCGGTATATTATTGTGGCTGGTACACTGAATTCAAAACCAATAACCTTGGTCAATTTATATGGACCCAATTTCGATGATCCATTATTTTTTCAAAGGGTATTTAAGGCCATACCAAATATCTCAGATACAAGTGTTATTGTTGGAGGTGACTTTAACTGTACGTTAGATCCTCTTTTAGATAAACAGCTATCAAGGTCACTTCAACAATCAAATGCCGGTGTCTGTCTAAATACATTGATGACAAAACTTAACATTGTCGATATTTGGAGACTGACGCACCCAACAGACAGGGATTATTCTTTCTTTTCATCAGTTCATAAATCATATTCCAGAATTGACTATTTTTTGTTGGACTCCAAACTAATTTCAGCAGCTGAGTCGGTTACCAATCACCCGATTCTAATTACGGACCACTCTCCTCTGTCCATGGTGCTGAAACTCGTGGTGCTTAGACGCATACCTGTTGAAAGATGAGGCTTTTTGTCAGTATTTGAAGGAGCAGATTGCCTTTTTCCTCGGAACTAACGACACGGGGGATGTTGACGACTCCACCCTTTGGGAATCTCTAAAGGCTGTGATTAGAGGTTACATTATTTCTTATACATCAGGGAGGAAGAAATGTGCCAATAATAGGCTGAGAGAAATTGAAAGAGAGTTAGGGGAACAGGAGAACGTTTTTAAGACAAATTCCTCGTATACAGTCCTTGAGAAGATCACAAAGTTAAAATATGAATACAATACCATCCTTTCGAAACGGGTGGGCTCTTTACTTGCTAGAACGCAACAAAGTTATTTTGAACTGGGGGACAAACCACATAAATTATTAGCAAGACAGCTAAGGCATGTACAGGCATCTAGAGCTATTCACAAAATAAAAGACAAGAAGGGTAAAATAGTAACAGATCCGCAGGATATTAATAAATGCTTTGCGCAGTTTTACTCAGAGCTATACCAATCAAATGCGATGCTACTCATCCACAAACTATGGAACGCTTTCTCGCTGAATGTGAACTTCCTAAACTAGATAGAGGGGCAGCTGCTGCACTCGATGCAGGGATAACCTTACAGGAGATTAATACAGCGATAGCACCATTTCCAAACAGCAAGGCCCCTGGGCCCGGTGGATATGTAATAGAATTCTATAAGAAGTACTGCGCCAGTCTATCTCCACTTATGTTGCGAATGTTTCAACAATCCAAAGAAAATGCCAAACTCCCGCAAACACTGTATGAGGCTACAATAGCACTGATCTTGAAAAAATATAGAGATTCCATGGAGATGTCGTCGTATCGCCCCGTGTCGTTACTCCCCATAGAAAACAAGGTGTTGACAAAGATATTGGCAAACCGATTGAAAAAATATATTTCCGACATCATACACCCTGACCAGACAGGTTTTATCCCGGGCCGACATATATACTACAATTTGAGACGCCTTTTCAACGTAATGTATCATGATCATAAGGTTGAGGCAGTGGTAATAGCTCTTGATGCAGAGAAGGCGTTTGATCAGATTGAGTGGAAGTATATGATGTCGGTTCTGGAGCATTTCGGGTTTGGAAAGGAATTTATTAATTGGATAAGAATTATTTATGCACACCCAATGGCGTCCGTGGTAACCAATCAGGAAATGTCGCAGTCATTCCGCCTGTTCAAGGGGTGCCGACAGGGGTGCCCTATTTCGCCTGCTCTCTTCGCTATAGCCACGGAACCCCTTGCTACTGGCATTCGGGCATGTGCCGATATAGCTTCTGTTAAAATAAAAGACACACAGCACAAAATTTCCCCTTTTGCAGACGATGTTCTTTTGTTTTTGTCCAAGCCTAAAACTTCTATTCCACCCTTACTTAACTTGATAAACTCATTCGGCTCCTTCTCTGGCTACAAGATAAGCTGGCAAAAAAGTGAGTTGATGCCAATATCACGGCCTGTGGATATGCAATTTCTGCAATCTACCCCGTTTAGAACAGTGAGGGACAAGTTCACAAGCCTTGGCATTGTAGTGACAAGAGACCTTGATCAGCTATTGAAAGCGAATTGGGACATGAAAATATATCAGCTTAAACAAAATATAGATTTTTGGAAAACTCTGCCTATTTCCTTGGTTGGTCGTATAAACGCTATTAAAATGGTTGTCCTACCCAGGTTTCTTCACCTCTTCTAATGTCTACCCAATTTCATACCACAAAGCTATTTTAAGAAACTGGATTCAATAGTAACTCCATTTTTATGGGATAACAAGGCAGCCAGAATTTCAAAGAAGCATTTATGCAAGTACAAGATAGAGGGGGGCTTTGGCCTTCCTCACTTCAAACTGTATTATTGGGCTGCTAATCTGAACATTGTGTCTTTCTGGAGGGAAAGTTTACCTGCGATGAGACAGAAGGATATGCCTTCATGGCTTTTGATTGAGCAGGCCTCCCGTCAACGTTCCTCACTCCCTGCACTTGTTAAAACCTCTACCGCTTCTCTCTCCCGGATCCGGGATCCTCCTCATCAAAAAAGCTGACTAGCATAGCCTAGCCTAACGGGACAGGGATATCATATAATATAATTTTCATGAAATCACAAGTCCAATACAGCAAATGAAAGATAAACATCTTGTGAATCCAGCCATCATTTCCGATTTTTAAAATGTTTTACAGCGAAAACACAATATGTATTTCTATTAGCTAACCACAATAGCCAAACACACAACCGCATATTTTCACCATGTTTCCAGCGCATAGGTAGCTTTCACAAAACCGACAAAATAGAGATAAAATTAGTCACTAACCAAGAAACAACTTCATCAGATGACAGTCTTATAACATGTTATACAATACATTTATGTTTTGTTCGAAAATGTGCATATTTGAGGTATAAATCATAGTTTTACATTGCAGCTACCATCAAAAATAGCACCAAAGCAGCCAGAATAATTACAGAGAGCAACGTGAAATACATAAATACTCATCATAAAACATTTATGAAAAATACATGGTGTACAGCAAATGAAAGATAAATATCTTGTGAATCCAGCCAATATTTCCGATTTTTTAAGTGTTTTACAGCGAAAACACAATATAGAATTATATTAGCTTACCACAATAGCCAAACACACAAACGCATTTATTCACCGCAAAGGTAAGCTTTCGCAAAAACCAGCAAAAGATATAAAATGAATCACTAACCTTGAACAAATTCATCAGATGACAGTCTTATAACATCATGTTATACAATACAATTATGTTTTGTTCGAAAATGTGCATATTTATAGCTACAAATCCTGGTTATACATTGTGAATACGTAGCATCGATTCACCAGAATCTCCGGAGATATTTTGGACACTCACCTAATCTGACCAAAGAACTCATCATAAACTTTACATAAAAATACTTGTTGTATGGTAAATGAAAGATACACTGGTTCTTAATGCAACCGCTGTGTTAGATTTTAAAAAATAACTTTACCATAACATACAGCTTGCGTTATTGTGAGACAGCGCTCACCAAAACGGCGGAGAATAGGAGTCAACATTTTACACAGAAATACGAAATAACATCATAAATGTTTTCTTACTTTTGCTGAGCTTCCATCAGAATGTTGTACAAGGAGTCCTTGGTCCAGAATAAATCGTTGTTTGGTTTTAGAATGTCCATTTCTTCTGTCGAATTCGCGCCACAATGCTAGCCAAGGTTGCTAACATTCCCATCCTCTCTTGAAGCAAAGAAAGGAAAACTCCAAAAGTCCCAATAAACGTTGAATAAACTGATTAAACTCGGTTGAAAAAACCTACTTTATGATGTTATTATCATATGTATCAAATAAAATCAGAGCCGGAGATATTCGCCGTGTAAACCGAACGCTTTTCAGAAGACAATGTCGAGCTCCGCCGCGCGCCTTCGAAGACAAAGAAAATTCCGGACCTGTCACTCCAAAAGCTCTTGTTCGGCCTCAGATCAAGCTAGACACCCCATTCCACCTTCCATTGCCTGTTGACATCTAGTGGAAGGCGTATGAAGTGCATGCATATCGATAAATAAAAGCCAGTTGAATAGGCAGGCCCTGAAACAGAGCCTCGTTTTCAGATTTTTCACTTCCTGTTTGGAAGTTTGCTGCAAAATGAGTTCTGTTTTACTCACAGATATAATTCAAACAGTTTTAGAAACTTCTGAGTGTTTTCTATCCAATAGTAATAATAATATGCATATTGTATGATCTAGAAAAGAGTACGAGTCCGTTTCATTTGGGCACGATTTTTTCCAAAGTGATAACAGCGCCCCCCTATTGACAAGAAGTTTTAATAGCCCATCATATGTGAAAAAAGACACTTATGACTCTAATCCAGTCATTTGTCATACGCTAAGGATCTGGAAACAGATTATGTATTTTCTTAACATACCCACTGTATACATTGACAGCCCGATTTGCCTGAATCATGCTTTCCACCCTGCATTGGATGATGTGGTGTTTTCACAGTGGAGGGAGAAGGGGCTCACAACAATTGGTAATCTATACATAGATGGTCAGTTAGCTTCATTTCAACAATTACAGGGAAAGTTCAACATGCCAACAACACATTTTTTCAGATACCTCCAAATCAGGAATTTCTTAAGGACACATATCCCACAGTATGGCATGAAGCCAAATAGTCCTACATTAGATAGCTTGATCCTTGTCAAACCCCATTCAAAAGGGTCGGTCTCGAGACTGTATGATGTGCTACAGGCCCACATAGAGGTATCCACAGACACCATTAAAAGGGCTTGGGAACAAGAACTTGGTTCAGAAATCTCAAATGAGGACTGGATAGAAGCTCTCAGGAATATAAACCACCGTTCAGTGAATGCCAGACACAACCTTGTACAGTTTAAGGTGATACACAGGTTACACTACTCAAAAGTAAAACTGCATAAAATATTCCCGGACACCTCACCACTGTGTGAGAGGTGCAAGCAGGATGTTGACCCACTTATTCTGGACATGCCCTAAGTTACATGCTTACTGGGCTCTCATTTTTGATTACTTATCTAAGGCCTTTGATAGAGTTCTAGCCCCAGACCCATTGATCGCTCTGTTTGGTACAGTTGATGGGAATAACCAGGAAGGGAAAGCTGTCTCTCTTTGTACTCTATTAGCCAAAAGGCTCATATTGCAATTTTGGAAATTGGAGACTGTACCTACCTTTGAAATGTGGTTACGGGATTTAGGGAATGTAATACGTATGGAAAAGATTCAATACAATACCTCCAATAGAAGTCCAGTGTTTTACAAAGTATGGCAGCCGATACTGGATAAATGGTCTAGTCCCGCCTCATAACTGGGTTGATGATCTGCTGCTACTCTGTGCTGTACTCCACTCTATATTTATTTTGGGCTTAACTACACTGCTTGTAATGACTATATGCTGTCTTCTTATACATGTACCACCTAATAGGATTTTGTTTTATTTTGTGTGTGTGTGAGTTAACTTTTGTTTTGTCCTCTAAATTGGCCATCCCATTCAACAGTACAATGAATGTCATTGTTTGTATTGCTTTTATTTTATTTTTTATTGGAAAATAATAAACATATTATAAAAAATAAAAAAAAGATAGCTTGGTGGGACAACCACATAGCACAGTCATAGTACATTTGTACTCAATCAAGTAGCTATCAGTAGAGATGGGTGGGATGGGCTGTCGGGTGCAAGTGTTAGTTTACAAAAGGCACTGTTGTTTTGGGGGGGGTTATTTTAAGATACTCTTTGAAGAGGTAGGGTTTCAAATGTTTTATGTTTTTGGGAGATGGGCAGGTACTCTCAGGAGGAAGCTGGTTCCACCATTGGGGTGCCAGGACAGAGAAGAGCTTGGACTGGGCTGAGCGGGAACTGCCCAAGAGACCAGAGGTGGCAGAATCAGGGTACTCGGGTTGGGTGTAGCATAGCCTGAAGGTAGGGAGGGGCAGTTCCTCTTGCTGCTCCGTAGGCAAGCACCATGGTCTTGTTGTGGATGCGAGCTTTGACTGGAATCCAGTGGAGTGTGTGGAGGAGTGGGGTGACATGGGAGAACTTGGGAAGGTTGAACACCAGGTGGGCTGTGGCGTTCTATATAAGTCGCAGGTGTTTGATGGCACAAGCGGGCAGCCCAGTCAACAGCGAGTTGCAGTAGTCCAGACGGGAGACAATATTTGCTTAAATCTTGTCGGATCATACAAGTGCAAACTTTAGTCTGACAGTGGGTTTACTGAAATGCATAGATTCTCCTCTAGTAGATATGGCAGATGTTATTGTGTTCCCAGTAAATCTTGCTTCCTCCAACACTGTCTCTAGTTCATCTTGCGTATCTGTTTTACAAACTAGAGCTCAGTAGAGATTTGATAGATCAGTTCTGTAGAAACATGTACTAGTATCACAAGGTGAGATACTGTATAGTTGTCAGTGGTGATACATCGTCACTTTATTTACATCATCTCTTTAAACCTCTGCTGCCATCCGGTGGCCATGGACACTAACATATGTATGATGTGTTGCTTACATATGCTGTATTACACACAATACATAACCCCAAAAATAGTGAGCCAACATGTTTTCAGCACTTATATTTCCATTATTGATCAAAACTCATTTTATCATGCTCTCTCCTCTCTGTCTGCAGCCAGTGGAGGCTCCTCAGAGGAGGAATGGGAGGACAATCCTCAGAATTTCAGAAAAATGTAAAGTGAAACATTACAAAAGTTTAACTTTTTTGATAAAAATATATTAAATATATTCACCAAATAATTTTGGTTTAGTAATTCTGTTTAGTAATGAAGGTCTACAGTAGCCTCAGCAGCGCTTTGTAGGGTAGCACCATGGTGTAGCCGGAGGACGGCTAGCTTCTGTCCTCCTCTGGGTACATTGACTTCAATATGAAACCTAGGAGGCTTATGGTTCTCACCGCTTTCCATAGACTTACACAGTAATTATGATAACTTCCGGAGGACATCCTTCAACCTATCAGAACTCTTGCAGCATGAACTGATATGTTGTCCACCCAATCAAAGGATCAGAGAATGAATCTAGTACTGAAAGCATAAGCTACAGCTAGGTAGCAGTGCAGTCCATAACATGTGGTGTGTAGTTCACCCAAAGAGAGAGAAAGACAATAGTTGAACAGTTTTGAACAAATTAATTTCTTCTAAAATTAAGGAGAAGCAAGAGAGAGAGAGCCTTATTTCTTAGTATATATTTTTTACTTTCACTTTCACTGACTTAGCAAGCGAATGCTAGTTTAGCCTACTCAAACACCCGGGTCAAACAAAGGGATGCTATGTTAGCTAGCTGGCTATGGCTTTCCAACAATGGAACTCTTCTAAGAGTTGCCACCGGGACCCGCAAGTTTAACTGCTAAACTGCTTGCTGTACACTGTACTGTATGATTGTAGTGGGTTTACTAACACGTTAGTTCTAGTAGCTATGTTGACTATGACATTAATATGGTGACAACGATGTAGGCTGTGTGTAGCGGTTATGGTAGGAACGTTTGGCTTGTAAAGTTTTTTTTCGCCTGTTCACAGACAACTGTTGTTGTATTGTGCACTGAAGTCCACAAGCGAAGGGAAAAGGTGAGAGGAGGAGAGAAGGAAATATACTGAACAAAAATATAAATGCAACATGTAAAGTGTTGGTCTCATGTTTCATGAGCTGAAGTAAAAGATCCCCAACATTTTAGACAAGCACAAAAAGCTTATTTCTCTCAAATTTTGTGCGCAAACTTGTTTACATCCCTGTTAGTGAGCATTTCTCCTTTGTCAAGATAATCCAAAGGTACTCTCAAATGTGTCGTTTTGCCAGACAACACAATGCCTCCGATGTCTTAAGTTTTGAGGGTGCGTGCAATTGACCTGCTGACTGCAGCAATGTCCACCAGAGCTGTTGCCAGATAATTGAAGGTTCATTTCTCTACCATAAGCCACCTCCAACATTGTTTTAGAGAATTTGGCAGTACGTCCAACTGGCCTCACAACCTTAGACCACATGTAACCAGTCCAGCCCAGGACCTCCACATCCGGCTTCTTCACCTGCGGGATTGTCTGAGATCAGCCACCCGGACAGCTGATGAAACTGTGCATTTGCACAACCGAAGAATTTCTGCACAAACTGTCAGAAATTGTATGCTCGTCGTCCTCACCAGGGTCTAGACCTGACTGCTGTTCAGCGTCGTAACCGACTTCAGTGGCCAAATGCTTACCCTCAATGGCCGCTGGCATGCTGGAGAAGTGTGCTCTACACAGATTAATCCTGGGTTTCAACTGTACCAGCCAGAAGGCAGACAGCTTGTGGGCGAGTGGTTTGCTGATGTCAACGTTGTGAACAGAGTGCCCCATGGTGGTGTTGGGATTACGGTGTGGGCAGGCATAAGCTACGGACAATGAACACAATTGCATTTTATCGATTTGAATGCAAATATATACCATGCGAGATACTGAGGCCCATTGTCGTGCCATTCATTCGCCGCCATCACCTCATGTTTCAGCAGGATTATGCACGGCCCCATGTTGGAAGGATCTGTACACAATTCCTGGAAGATGAAACATGTCCCAGTTTTTCCATGGCCTGCATACTCACCAGACATGTCACCCATTGAGCATGTTTGGGAATGCTGTGTACGACAGCCTGTTCCATTTCCCGCAAATATCCAGCAAGAAGAAGAAATGGCAGCAGTTTTACGGGCGCCCAACCAATTGTGCTATTATGTGGGGTTTTTTGCGTTATTTGTAACTTAATTTGTACATAATGTTTCTACCACCGTATCTTACGGCAAAAAAGAGCTTCTGGATATCAGGACAGCGATCACTCACCTCGGATTAGAAGAAGATTTTTTCAACAACAAGCAAGACTCACATGATAAACAAACACCCGGCAGGGCCGACACCCCAGTTATTCGCAAGAGGAAGCGACGCAGGTACAGAGGACGAAGAGCCGGATGCCTCGTCAGGACCCTCAGAAGGCGAGTAGGAAAGCTGCCATTACCATCAATATTACTCGCCAACGTGCAATCATTGGACAATGAATTATACGAGGTACGATCGCAAATATCCTACCAACGGGACATCAAAAACTGTAATATCCTATGTTCCACGGAATCGTGGCTGAATGACGACATGGATATTCAGCTAGCGGGATACACGCTGCACCGGCAAGATAGAACAGCACACTCCGGTAAGACGAGGGCGGGCGGTCTGTGCATATTTGTAAACAGCTGGTGCACGAAATCTAAGGAAGTCTCTAGATTTTGCTCGCCTGAAGTAGAGTATATTGTGATAAATTGCAGGCCACACTACTTGCCTAGAGAGTTCTCAGCTATACTTTTTGTGGCTGTTTATTTACCACCACAAACAGATGCTGGCACTAAGACCGCACTCAGTCAGCTGTATAAGGAAATAAGCAAACAGGAAACCACTCACCCAGAGGCGGCGCTCCTAGTGGCCGGAGACTTTAATGCAGGGAAACTTAAATCAGTTCTACCAAATCTCTATCAACATGTTAAATGTGCAACCAGAGGGAAAAAAATTCTAGATCACCTATACTCCACACACAGAGACGCATACAAAGCTCTCCCTCCATTTGGTAAATCTGATCACAACTCTATCCTCCTGATTCCTGCTTACAAGCAAAAATTAAAGCAGGAAGCACCAGTGACTCGGTCAGATGAAGCAGATGCTAAACTACAGGACTGTTTTGCTATCACAGACTGGAACATGTTCCGGGATTCTTCAGATGACATTGAGGAATACACCACATCAGTCACTGGCTTTATCAATAAGTGCATCGAGGACGTTGTCCTCACAGTGACTGTACGTACATACCCCAACCAGAAGCCATGGATTACAGGCAACAATCGCACTGAGCTAAAGGGTAGAGCTGCCGCTTTCAAGGTGCTGGACTCTAACCCGGAAACTTACAAGAAATCCCGCTATGCCCTGCGACGAACCATCAAACAGGCAAAGCGTCAATACAGGGCTAAGATTGAATCATACTACACCGGCTCCGACGCTCTTCAGATGTGGCAGGGCTTGCAAACTATTACAGACTACAAAGGGAAGCACAGCCGCGAGCTGCCCAGTGACACGAGCATACCAGACGAGCTAAATCACTTCTATGCTCGCTTCGAGGCAAGCAACACTGAGGCATGCATGAGAGCATCAGCTGTTCCGGACGACTGTGTGATAATGCTCTCTGTAGCCGACGTGAGTAAGACCTGTAAACCGGTCAATGTACACAAGGCTGCGGGGCCAGACGGATTACCAGGACGGGTGCTCCGGGCATGTGCTGACCAACTGGCAGGTGTCTTTACTGACATTTTCAACATGTCCCTGATTGAGTCTGTAATACCAACATGTTTCAAGCAGACCACCATAGTCCCTGTGCCCAAGAAGACAAAGGCAACCTGCCTAAATGACTCCAGACCCGTAGCACTCATGTCCGTAGCCATGAAGTGTTTTGAAAGGCTGGTAATGGCTCACATCAACACCATTATCCCAGAAACCCTAGACCCACTCCAATTTGCATACCGCCCAAACAGAGCCAAAGATGATGCAATCTCTATTGCACTCCACACTGCCCTTTCCCACCTGGACAAAAGGAACACGTATGTGAGAATGCTATTCATTGACTACAGCTCAGCGTTCAACACCATAGTGCCCTCAAAGCTCAACACTAAGCTAAGGAACCTGGGACTAAACACCTCCCTCTGCAACTGGATCCTGGACTTCCTGACGGGCCGCCCCCAGGTGGTGAGGGTAGGTAGCAACACATCTGCCACGCTGATCCTCAACACTGGAGCTCCCCAGGGGTGCGTGCTCAGTCCCCTCCTGTACTCCCTGTTCACCCACGACTCCATGGACAGGCACGACTCCAACGCCATCATTAAGTTTGCTGACGACACAACAGTGGTAGGCCTGATCACCGACAACGACGAGACAGCCTATAGGGAGGAGGTCAGAGACCTGGCCGGGTGGTGCCAGAATAACAACCTATCCCTTAACGTAACCAAGACTAAGGAGATGATTGTGGACTACAGGAAAAGAAGGACCGAGCACGCCCCCATTCTCATCGACGGGGCTGTAGTGGAGCAGGTTGAGAGTTTCAAGTTCCTTGGTGTCCACATCAACAACAAACTAGAATGGTCCAAACACACCAAGACAGTGTTGAAGAGGGCACGACAAAGCCTATTCCCCCTCAGGAAACTAAAAAGATTTGGCATGGGTCCTGAGATCCTCAAAAGATTCTACAGCTGCAACATCGAGAGCATCCTAACCGGTTGCATCACTGCCTGGTACGGCAATTGCTCGGCCTCCGACCGCAAGGCACTACAGAGGGTAGTGCATATGGCCCAGTACATCACTGGGGCAAAGATGCCGGCCATCCAGGACCTCTACACCAGACGGTGTCAGAGGAAGGCCCTAAAAATTGTCAAAGACCCCAGCCACCCCAGTCATAGACTGTTCTGTCTACTACGGCATGGCAAGCGGTTCCGGAGTGCCAAGTCTAGGACAAAAAGGCTTCTCAACAGTTTTTACCCCCAAGCCATAAGACTCCTGAACAGGTAACCAAACGGAATGAGGGACAAGGTGGTCACACCAGATACTGACTGGTTTTCTGATCCACGCCCCTACCTTTTTTTAAAGGTATCTGTGACCAACAGATGCATATCTGTATTCTCAGTCATGTGAAATCCATAGATTAGGGCCTAATTTATTTATTTCAATTGACTGATTTCCTTATATGAACTGTAACTCAGTAAAATCTTTGAAATTGTTGCATGTTGCATTTTATATTTTTGTTCAGAGTATATATAGGCTACATCGAGCAAAGGGATCATGCGGTTTATATGTGGCTGCTAATTCTGTGTTTGCATGTGATCGGGTGTATTCATTCTGCCGATTCTGTTGAAAAGCCTTTCTTAAACAGGAACAGAACGGAACGAAACGGGGATAAACATACCTGAATATGTCCAATAGAAACTCTCGTCTGCAACTGTTGGACTCATTTTTACAACCTAGATCAGCTAGATGCAGGCAGGAGTGTGCAAGGCGGTATTGAATGTGTCACTGTCTGTCACCTTCATTACTCTGATTTCTCTGGACCTGTGCGCCTACATGTAGTAGCCTAAGCCTATCCATGTTACATTGAGCTAGGTGAAGTATGAAAGACAGTTATCCAATATGCTGTAATAGAAATAAGGCCATGCTCATAAAAACATTTAAATAAAGTCCTCCCTCATCATAAATGGCATCTACCGCCACTGTCTGCACATGGTGAGCAATATTTTTGTAACATCAAATCACATACATATCGGCACCTAAGTAATAATCATTTAATGGGTGCTTACATTAGTCCTGTTCCACACCTGTACAAGTGTGTATTATACACATGTATGAAATGGAAATGTGTTTTCTGCATATCCCGCTCTCCCTGAGACAGTGGGGTTACAGCCATTATCAACGGCAACCCTGGAATAATAAGGATTAAGTGCCTTTCTCAAGGGCACATCAACAGATTTTTTACATCGTCAGCTCAGGGATTTGAACTAGCGACCGTTGGGTTACGGGCCCAACACTCTAACATCTAGGCTACCTGCCACCGTATCAATACAATATCGTTTTGTGAGGTCCCTGGCAATTCCGAGTCCACTCGTACTCTGGTTCAGGTGTATTTCTGTCTGCTTTGCTGTGATCTTTTACTCATTCATATCCAGGGTAAGGCAAGGATCCTGCAGGGACTTGTGTGTGTGTGTGTGTGTGTGTGTGTGAATAGTCTATCTGCATGTATAAATGCATCGTACGACCGCATAGAAGGGAAAGCATAGTAAATATAGAACCATTACAACAGATGATTGTAAAGAGAGGATGTATGACTAAATTATTCCTTGACATGCCATCATGATACTAAACTGTGACAATCGTTTGTCACCACCATCGGGTAAACGCCGGCAGTAATTGCCAAAGGCAGTAATTGCCAAAGGCTGATTGGCCTCAAGCGAATGGACGTGAGCTGAACAGCTGTAATGCTCCTACTGGCCACTTGAGGACAGCCTTGTCACAGCAATAGGCTGGAGAGGCAGAGTGGGAGAGAAAGAGCCAGCAGGTGAGCTGAGGAGGCCTGACATGTCTTGGATAGAGCTCAGCAAGCTGTCTCCTCTCATAACATGTCAACCCATGGCCCTCCACAGCAAACCCCATATCACTCACCATCTCCCCAGCCCCTGCCCAGTGTCGGTACCTGGGTAGGAGAGACTTGTCTGACAAGATCAATCAGTCACCATACACAAAGAGGAGAGGGGATGACATGGGCATACTGTCACACCCAGGCAGTCTGTCATCATTATGAGTGGCTGCTGTTTTAGAGGGTCATTTGATGCTGACGCATAATCCCTACAGGGTAAACTGACACCATCTTCTATGGGCAGAGTAAGCAGAAGGTCTGAAACATGACACTATTGCCTGGTTCAAGAAACACTTTCACAAGAACAAGAGAAAGTAATGATGATAACAACCACCACCTGATGAAAATGATGATAATCAACTGCTTTGCATGGTTTCCACATACTCACTCCACCACCCCCACACTAGCACCCACCTGGGTGATGCACGACATGGCAGCCATTTTGCTCCATGAAAAGCCTGTTAATTCCTACTTCATTTCACAGTCAGATCCATTAGGCTTCCAATTTTCTCCACTTCTATAATTACCTCCCTATTATTGATTAACTTTCTATTTCATCAACTCGTTTAGTTAGTTAGGTCCACACTGAAAGCTCCTCGCATGGCCAGTACTTTGAGAGAGGGGGTTCGTTCAGCTTGAGTTAAAAGATAGCAGTGTGGGGGAGTGTGTGCCAGTAACAGTCAGAGGTGTGTGTGTGTGTGTGTGTGTGTGTGTGTGTGTGTGTGTGTGTGTGTGTGTGTGTGTGTGTGTGTGTGTGTGTGTGTGTGTGTGGCGGCGGCGGCGAGCGGGTCTGTAGCGGTTGAGTGTGCATATTACAGGGTGATTAAGGAGGAGTCAGGAAGCAGGGTAACTGATGGGCTGTCAGGAGAAGAGGAGAGGAGGAGAAGAGGAGCTGTGGGCTGGAACACATCGTTCCTCTTCCTCATTAATACCCATCCCACACAGCCTGCCTACTCACCTCCTCTTCCTCATTAATACCCTGCCAAGAATGCCTACTTACTCCTCCTCCTCTCCCTAATTTCCCTCCTCTTTACTCCTTATGTCCATCTCAACATGGAGCCTCTTCCACTTCCTTCCACATTAATACCCACCTTGTCATCCTCCTCCTCTCCCTCCTCTTCCTCATTAATACCCACCCTGCTTGCCTCTTCTCCTTCTTCCTCACCCTCATCCTCTTCTTCATTATACCCTCACCATGCAGCCTGCTCCTTCTCCTCCTCTCCCTCATCTTCCTCATTAAGACCCACCCTGCTTGCATCTTCCTCCTCCTCCTCCTCCTCCTCCTCCTCCTCCAGTCCATCTGAGTAGAGAGGGGGTTGTGTATGAGGTGATGCCTCTGAACAGGCTGCAGGCTAGCTGTGAGTTGGACAGAGTAATGGAACCCAACACAGTCTTGGTGTTGAACACTGAATGTCCTGTCCTGTCTTGTCTGCACTCATCTACATACCCTTGCAGCCTCCCTCACAGTCTCATCGTCTCTCTCTGTGACTGTGTGCTTTTCAATGAACACACTAAAGAGTCAGGAGAGAACTGCGATAGAAGGCGTGAAAGAGAGGGAGAGACGAAAAATAAAGGAGGGACGTAAGCATGTAAAGAAAGGCTGGAGTAAGGGAGGAGAGGCTGACAGCCAGGGAGTAGAGAAGAAGGCAGCCAGGGAGGGGACGAGAGAGAGGGAGGCAGCCAGGGAGGGGACGAGAGAGGGAGGCAGCCAATGCGCAGCTCTGCATCTTGAGAGAGAGCGAGCGAGGGAGAGAGAGGCTCTGGCAGGCAGTTGCTCTCAGACGGATAGACCCAGTGTGATGCTGCTGCTGGATGTGAGCTCCTGTCCTCCTCTGCCCCTCGCTCTGGTTCTACCGCTGGCTGGCTGACTGACTGACTAAGCCTGGGTCTGTGGTTATCAGAGCTGCTCTAGTTTCTTCCCTGGGCTGAGGAGAGAGCCACCGTGCTGGGGCTGTGTCTCTGGCTAACTGCCTGTCCGCCTGGTTCTCTGCTCCTGCCTGGCTGACTAACTGGTCCCGGTGCAGGCAGGCAGAGTGGGGTGATCTGAGCGGAGGAGAGGTGGAAGAGTGCAGGGCAGGGGGGTGGTAGGGGCTGAGGAGCGCGGAGCGGTGTGGAGGTGGGGGGACAGGCGAAATGAGCGTGCCGCTGCTGAAGATCGGGGCGGTGCTCAGCACCATGGCCATGGTGACCAACTGGATGTCCCAGACACTGCCCTCTCTGGTGGGACTCAACGGGACCACCGTCTCCCGAGGGGGCACCTCCGAGAGGATCGTCAGCGTGCGTACAGTAGATTGCTCTTTTCCCATCCTTTCTATCTGTCTGCTGTGTGGATGAGTTGGAGACCGGGTGAGGGGTCTCAGAGCGGTAGGGTGGTTGAAGTGGGGTTAGGGGGTTGGGTATCGGAGAGGGTCTGTCTCACGGGTGCGGCGCTAAGAGAAATGATAGAGGATGAAAGCGGTGCATGTGAGAGCGATGCTGCTGGGAGACAGACGAAGTGGGAATGATGTTCAGGGTCTTGTGTGAGTGACGCTCCCAGGGAACCGATCCAGAATGATTTTGCTGTGTTGATTGCTGGGAGGAGAAGGAGAATCAGGGGAGAAGTGCCATGCTGGTGAATCCTCTGTGTGCTGTGGGTGATCAGAGCTGGGATACTGCTGCTGTGGTGAGGGATGAGGATGTTGACTGATATGTAAGAGAGCTGGAGGGTGTAACTGATGATATGCCAACTCTGAGGTGATGATGATGATGATGATGGGGGGGGGGACTTGGGAGATTTGGGCTCCAGCTCCTACACACCCTATTCCAGTTGGATGCGTATCTCGTTCCCCCATCTCTCTTTCCTTCGTCCCCTGTGTCAAAATGGACCGATTCTGTAAAGGTGTATGCCTTCAGAATCCAAGCAGGGCCCTTCATTTTGTTATCTCCTTGAAAGGTACATTATGTTGGGTTTCATGTGAGGAGCGTGTTAAAAGATTGAGATGTGAAGGTTTGTGTAGCTTGTTGTGGATGTACACGTGTGTACACTGTGATGTATGTGTGGTGTGACTGTGCATATGGATGCGAACGAGAGGTGTTGAGAAGTGTCAAGCAGAGGAATGCATCTGTCACGTTCAGGATCATTAGTAGTGAGTGATAGCCTTTGGTTCTTTCCTGGGTCTATTTTCATGGCATCTGCTCCCTTATGAAACACCCAGCCCTGATGAAATGTGTGTGTCCAGCTCTGTCCGTGTGTGTGTGTGTCCAGCTCTGTCTGTGTGTGTGTCCAGCACTGTCCATCTGTGTGTGTGTGTCCAGCTCTGTCTGTGTGTGTGTGTGTCCAGCACTGTCCATCTGTGTGTGTGTGTCCAGCTCTGTCTGTGTGTGTGTGTGTCCAGCTCTGTCCGTGTGTGTGTGTGTCCAGCACTGTCCATCTGTGTGTGTCCAGCTCTGTCCGTGTGTGTGTGTGTTTGTGTGCGCGCATGCCACATGCCTGCCTCATTGACTGCCTTCCTTTGTGTGTGTGTGTGTGTGTGTGTGTGTGTGTGTGTGTGTGTGTGTGTGTGTGTGTGTGTGTGTGTGTGTGTGTGTGTGTGTGTGCACTTACAGGTGTGTATTTATTGGTCAATTCTCCCAATGGTCTCAGGAGCTGGGGTCCATCTGTCCAGAGAATTATGACTCTATCTTCCCAATCTTTCCTCTATCACAGAGCCCTATCCTCAATCAGTCCAGTCTTATCATAAAAGCCTGCTGCACCAACAAATACCACTTTATTGCACTGAGGCACCCAGCTGTAATAACTGTCTCAACGGCTCACTGGAGGAAACATTGTTTATGTTTTCACGGTTGAGGCTGAGCTCTATGAAGGTGTTGACCTTGTAGAGAGAGGTCTAGAAAAACATTCCCTGAGATGTATTTATCTATTCTACAAGCGCAGCTCAAGCCAGATATTTCTCTTCAAGTTCAATATCAATATAGCTTGTGTCTGATCTGTGTGTTTTTCAGAGCTTTAGCTTTTGAGGAACTAGGAATGATGACATTCCCATAATGTCCCTGAATGAGTAGTACAGGAGTGGTTCTGCTTCCTGCCTGGGTGGGTGTGGTCTAAGTGGACTTCTTCTCCAGTGGACATGGACTGCAGGACCTGGCTGCTGATTGGAGGACAGCTCATAATAATGGCTAGAACGGAGCAAAAGGAATGGCATCAAACACAAGGAAACCATGTTTGATGTATTTGATACCATTCCACCTAATCCGCTCCAGCCATTACCACAAGCCCATCCTACCCAATTACGGTGCCACCAACCTCCTGTGGTCCCAATGTCCATACCAGCATCCCACTTAGAATTCATGGCCAATACATGACATCATTTGAAGTAGATGGTATGGTAGTATTGATAGTAGTGTGGCTATTGAAACAGAGCCATGGTCAGGAGGGGCTTTGAGATCCGTTCTGCTTCCATGGTTGTTCTGGTTCAACAAAGCGCCAATTGGTGTTGCTCCTTATTTTTCATCACTCTCAAAGCAACATCGAAGGCTTCCATCAAAAACATTTTCGTATTTTAAAGTCTTAATGACAAATTCTTTGAGACATGGTAGATTGGGTGGATTCTAAACACATACAACTCTCTAAGGTTCAGCCATGCAGATGAGCTGGAGGTTAAACCTATGGAAGCCATGGGGGTTAAAGCATTAGAGGAACATTTGACTAACGTTGTTGTTAGGTTAGTTTCAAACCCGCTAGTCCTTTCTTGGGTCGTCTAGTGATGTTGTGGTGCCAGTGTCCCGATGGCCATGTATGGCTGCTCCTCACCCTAATGTCCCCATGCATGATCAATGTCCCACATTCACACTCCTCTGAGCTACAATCAATCTGCTCCTCACCCTAATGTCCCCATGCATGATCAATGTCCCACATTCACACTCCTCTGAGCTACAATCAATCTGCTCCTCACCCTAATGTCCCCATGCATGATCAGTGTCTCACATTCACACTCCTCTGAGCTACAATCAATCTGCTCCTCACCCTAATGTCCCCATGCATGATCAATGTCTCACATTCACACTCCTCTGAGCTACAATCAATCTGCTCCTCACCCTAATGTCCCCATGCATGATCAGTGTCTCACATTCACACTCCTCTGAGCTACAATCAATCTGCTCCTCACCCTAATGTCCCCATGCATGATCAATGTCTCACATTCACACTCCTCTGAGCTACAATCAATCTGCTCCTCACCCTAATGTCCCCATGCATGATCAGTGTCTCACATTCACACTCCTCTGAGCTACAATCAATCTGCTCCTCACCCTAATGTCCCCATGCATGATCAATGTCTCACATTCACACTCCTCTGAGCTACAATCAATCTGCTCCTCACCCTAATGTCCCCATGCATGATCAGTGTCTCACATTCACACTCCTCTGAGCTACAATCAATCTGCTCCTCACCCTAATGTCCCCATGCATGATCAGTGTCTCACATTCACACTCCTCTGAGCTACAATCAATCTGCTCCTCACCCTAATGTCCCCATGCATGATCAGTGTCTCACATTCACACTCCTCTGAGCTACAATCAGTCTGCTCCTCACCCTAATGTCCCCATGCATGATCAGTGTCTCACATTCACACTCCTCTGAGCTACAATCAGTCTGCTCCACTTGCTTTCCGTCCCTTTCCAACAACCAGCTGAGCTGAGCTGGTCCATGGCTGTGTGGCACTTCACTCAGCATCTAAAGAAGTTCACCATAGTGAGTTCTTCAAAACGACTGAGCAACACGTGCCTGAGTCCAAACATGACTAGCCTGGGTATGGTTAGCCTGGGTATGGTTAGCCTGGGTATGGTTAGCCTGGGTATGACTAGCCTGGGTATGGTTAGCCTGGGTATGGTTAGCCTGGGTATGGTTAGCCTGGGTATGGCTAGCCTGGGTATGGCTAGCCTGGGTATGGTTAGCCTGGGTATGGCTAGCCTGGGTATGGTTAGCCTGGGTATGGCTAGCCTGGGTATGGTTAGCCTGGGTATGGTTAGCCTGGGTATGGTTAGCCTGGGTATGACTAGCCTGGGTATGGCTAGACTGGGTATGGCTAGCCTGGGTATGGCTAGCCTGGGTATGGCTAGCCTGGGTATGGTTAGCCTGGGTATGGCTAGCCTGGGTATGGCTAGCCTGGGTATGGCTAGCCTGGGTATGGTTAGCCTGGGTATGGCTAGCCTGGGTATGGTTAGCCTGGGTATGGCTAGCCTGGGTATGGCTAGCCTGGGTATGGTTAGCCTGGGTAGTGCAAAACCACACCGTGAATAATCCAATAAAACAAGACACAACCTTGACACCAGACGGTATGGCAGGACTCTATTACACTATCAAATAAGAAACAAGTGTGTGTGTGTGTGGGCAGTCTGTCAGAAACACACTCCACACAGTGCTGTTGTCACTTTGATCTCTTGTATTAATAATAACCCAGCCAGGCAGAAGGCTGAAGAAGGGAAATATCAAAAGAGCCGAAGGAACAAACAATGGTCCCACACAAAGAGAGAGAGAGGCCTGCCACTCAGTTAGGGTCACTACGCTAGTCTGGCTGCATGGTGTCCATGACTGTAAACTTTATCACGTCCCAAGGCCAATCTAATAAATCTGACTCCATGATTGATTTATGACGGCAGATGAAAGAGCCAACTCAGATTAAAGTCGTTAGGTGGTCTTTTATCCATATTCATACATTATTTTATGTTTGATGGTAGAACCTCTTCTCTTGTTATTTGAAGCTCTTAGATCCTCTGTATGAATGAATATTTATATCTCTATGATGAATATTTATGAGGTATGATATAGCATGGAGTTAGAAGATATAGATATACATCAGATAGATAGATCACTTGTGGAGATGCTCTACTGGACACATTCCCCAATCATCCTGACTGCAAACACACACACATACAGTTGAAGTCGGAAGTTTACATACACTTAGGTTGGAGTCCTTAAAACTCGTTTTTCAACCACTCCACAAATTTTTTGTTAACAAGCTATTGTTTTGGCAAGTTGGTTAGGACATCTACTTTGTGCATGACACAAGTCATTTTTCCAACAATTGTTTACAGACAGATTATTTCACTTATAATTCACTGTATCACAATTCCAGTGGGTCAGAAGTTTACATACACTAAGTTGACTGTGCCTTTAAACAGCTTGGAAAATTCCAGAAAAATTATGTCATGGCTTTAGAAGTTTCTGATAGGCTAATTGACATAATTTGATTCAATTGGAGGTGTACCTGTGGATGTATTTAAAGGCCTACCTTCAAACTCTGTGTGTTTTTGCTTGACATCATGGGAAAATCAAAAGAAATCAGCCAAGACCTCAGATTAAAAATTGTAGACCTCCATAAGTCTGGTTCATCCTTGGGAGCAATTTCCAAACACCTGAAGGTACCACGTCCATCTGTACAAACAGTACGAAAGTATAAACACCATGGGACCACGCAGCCGTCATACCACTCAGGAAGGAGACGCGTTCTGTCTCCTAGAGATGAACGTACTTTGGTGTGAAAAGTGCAAATCAATCCCAGAACAACAGCAAAGGACCTTGTGAAGATGCTGGAGGAAACAGGTACAAAAGTATCTATATCCACAGTAAAACACCATCCCAACCATGAAGCACGGGGGTGGAAGCATCATGTTGTGGGGGTGCTTTGCTGTAGGAGGGACTGGTGCACTTCACAAAATAGATGGTGAGATTGTGGATATATTGAAGCAACATCTCAAGACATCAGTCAGGAAGTTAAAGCTTGGTCGCAAATGGGTCTTCCAAATGGACAATGACCCCAAGCATACTTCCAAAGTTGTGGCAAAATGGCTTAAGGACAACAAAGTCAAGGTATTGGAGTGGCCATCACAAAGCCCTGACCTCAATCCTATAGAAAATGTGTGGGCAGAACTGAAAAAGCATGTGCGAGCAAGGAGGCCTACAAACCTGACTTAGTTACACCAGCTCTGTAAGGAGGACTGGGCCCAAAATTCACCCAACTTATTGTGGGAAGCTTGTGGAAGGCTACCCGAAACGTTTGACCCAAGTTAAACAATTTAAAGGCAATTCTACCATATACTAATTGAGTGTATGTAAACTTCTGACCCACTGGATGTGATGAAAGAAATAAAAGCTTAAATCATTCTCTCTAAAATTATTCTGATATTTTACTCTGATTAAATGTCAGGAATTGTGAAAAACTGAGTTTAAATGTATTTGGCTAAGGTGTATGTAAACTTCAACTGTATACACTGAATGTACAAAACATGAGGAACACCTTCCTAATATTGAGTTGCACACCCTTTTGCCCTCAGAACAGCCTCAATTCGTCGGGGCATGGACTCTACAAGGTGTCAAAAGCGTTCCACAGGGATGCTGGCCCATGTTGACTCCAATTCATCCCACGGTTGTGTCAAGTTGGCTGGATGTCCTTTGGGTGATGGACCATTCTTGATACACATGGGAAACTGTTGACCGTGAAATACCCAGCAGCGTTGCAGTTCTTGCCACACTCAAACCAGTGCGCCCGGCAGATACTACCATACCCCGTTCAAAGGCACTGAAATCTTTTGTCTTACCCAATTCACCCACTGAATGGCACACATACACAACCCATGTCTCAATTGTCTCAAGGCTTAAAATTCCTTCTTTAACCGGTCTCCTCCCCTTCGTCTACACTGATTGAAGTGGATTTAACAAGTGACATCAATACAGGATGATAGCTTTTGGATGCACGTGGTCAGTCTACAGTATGTCATGGAAAGAGCTTGATCCTAATGTTTTGTACACTCAGTGTAAATATATATATACAGTGTTCTAGTCAAAAGTTTGGACACACCTACTCATTCAAGGTTTTTTCTTTATTTTGACTATTTTCTACATTGTAGAATAATAGTGAAGACATCAAAACTATGAAATAACACATGAAATCATGTAGTAACCATAAAAGTGTTAAACAAATCAGAGATTCTTCAAAGTAGCCAACCTTTGCTTTGATGACACCTTTGCACATTCTTGGCATTCTCTTGTCGTGGAAATTCTTCCCTTACATTCTCAACCAGCTTCATGAGGCCGTCACCTAGAATGCATTTCAATTAACAGGTGTGCCTTGTTAAATTGTGGAATTTCTTTCCTTCTTAATGCGTTTGAGCCAATCAGTTGTGTTGTCACAAGGTAGGGGTGCTATACAGAAAATAGCCCTATTTGGTAAAAGACCAAGTCCATATTATGGCAAGAACAGTTCAAATAAGCAAAGAGAAACGACAGTCCATCATTACTTTTATTTATTTCATTGTTTTATTTATTTAAGTCAGTTAAGAACAAATTCTTATTTACAATGACGGTCTACCAAAAGGCCTCCTGCGGGGACAGGGGCTGGGATTAAAAATAAAAAATAAATACAATATAAATATAGGACAAAACACACATCATGACAACACAACACTACATAAAGAGAGACCTAAGACAACCACATAGCAAGGCAGCAACACATGACAACACAACATGGTAGCAACACAATATAACAACAACATGGTAGCAACACAACATGGTAACAGCACAAAACATGGCACAGACAACAGCACAAAAGGCAAGAAGCTAGAGACAACAATACATCACACAAAGCAGCCACAACTGTCAGTAAGAGTTTCCGTGATTGAGTCTTTGAATGAAGAGACAGATAAAACTGTTCAGTTTGAGTGTTTGTTGCAGCTCGTTCCAGTCGCTAGCTGCAGCAAACTGAAAAGAGGAGCGACCCAGGGATGTGTGTGCTTTAGGGACCTTTAACAGAATGTGACTGGCAGAACGGGTGTTGTATGTGGAGGATGAGGGCTGCAGAAGATATCTCAAATAGGGGGGATTGAGGCCTAAGAGGGTTTTATAAATAAACATCAGCCAGTGGGTCTTGAGACGGGTATACAGAGATGACGAGTTTATAGGGGAGTATAGAGTGCAGTGATGTGTCCTATAAGGAGCATTGTTGGCAAATCTGATGGCCGAATGGTAAAGAACATCTAGCCGCTCGAGAGTGCCCTTACCTGCCGATCTATAAATTATGTCTCCATAATCTAGCAGGGGTAGGATGGTAATCTGAATCAGAGTTGGTTTGGCAGCTGGGGTGAAAGAGGAGCGATTACGATAGAGGAAACCAAGTCTAGATTTAACTTTAGCCTGCAGCTTTGATATGTGCTGAGAGAAGGACAGTGCACCGTCTAACCATACTCCCAAGTACTTGTATGAGGTGACTACCTCAAGCTCTAATCCCTCAGAGGTAGTAATCACACCTGTGGGGAGAGGTGCATTCTTCTTACCAAACCACATTACCTTTGTTTTGGAGGTGTTCAGAACAAGGTTTAGGGTAGAGAAAGCTTGTTGGACACTAAGAAAGCTTTGTTGAAGAGCATTTAACACAAATTCCAGGGAGGGGCCAGCTAAGTATAAGACTGTATCATCTTCATATAAATGGATGAGAGAGCTTCCTACTGCCTGAGCTATGTTGTTGATGTAAATTGAGAAGAGCTTGGGGCCTAGGATCGAGCCTTGGGGTATTCCCTTGGTGACAGGCAGTGGCTGAGACAGCAGATTTTCTGGCTTTATACACTGCACTCTTTGAGAGAGGTAATTAACAAACCAGGCCAAAGACCCCTCAGAGACACCAATACTCCTTAGCCGGCCTACAAGAATGGAATGGTCTACCGTATCAAAAGCTTTGGCCAAGTCAATAAAAATAGCAGCACCACATTGCATACCCGAGAGAATACTATAGACATCAAGAAAGCCAGTCAGTTGATTATTGACAAGTTTTTCCAACACTTTTGATAAACAGGGTAAAATAGAAATATGCCTATAACAGTTAGGATCAGCTTGATCTCCCCTTTCAATAAAGGACGAACCGTGGCTACCATCCAAGCAATGGGAACCTTCCCAGAAAGGAGAGACAGGCTTGGCGATTATAGGGGCAGCAACCTTAAAGAAGAAAGGGTCTAAGCCATCTGAACTAGATGTTTTTTTGGGGTCAAGTTTAAGGAGCTCCTTTAGCACCTCGGAGTCAGTGACTGCCTGCAGGGAGAAACTTTGTAGTTGGGCAGGGGGGGGGGGAAAGAGGGAGAAGCATTGGGGATAGTCGCATTAGAAGGGGTGGGAGATGAGGAAATGTTGGACGGGCAAGGAGGCATATAGGAATCCTGACTTAATGAAGTGGTGATAAAAGAGCTCAGCCATCTGCTTCTTGTCAGTAACAACCACATCATCAACTTTAAGGGACATGGGCAGCTGTGAGCAGGAGGGTTTATTCTTCAGGTCTTTAACCGTTTTCCAGAACTTCTTGGGGTTAGACCCACAGAGGGGAGAATTGCTCCTTAAAGTAACTAACTTTGGCCTTCCGGATAGCCTGAGTGCACTTATTTCTCATTTGCCTGAACGAGAGCCAGTCAGCCTGAGTATGCGTGTGCTGAGCCTTTCGTCAAATGCAATACTTGAGGTGGAGTAACTCTGCAAAATCACAGTTGAACCAGGTGCTCTTTTTAATTCTCATTTTCTTTATGGGGGCTTGTTTGTTAACAATACCACAGAAAATATCAAAAAAGGTCTAAGCGTCTTCGGCAGAGGGGATCAAGCTGATTCTATACCATTTTATAGAGGCCAGTTCATGAAGGAAAGCTTGCTAATTAATGTTTTTTAGCAAGCGTCTATGACAAATCAGAACAGGTCATTTCACTGAGCAGCCATTATGAACACAGGCTGTAAAACAGTGATAACTAGGGTCATTACAGACAACATCGAGGAGAGTAGCCTTTTCTGTGTGTTTGGAGTCATACCTTGTGGGATTGGTAATAATCTGAGAAAGATTTAGGGAGTCCCATTGCTTTAGGACTTGGTCGGGTGGTTTAAGCATGTCCCAGTTTAGGTCACCTAGCAGGACAAATTCAGACTTAGTGTAAGGGGCCAGGAGAGAGCTTAGGGCAGGTTGGGTACAGGCCGGTGCTGATGGAGGACGATAACATCCAGCAACAGTCAACAAAGAGCTATTTGAAAGTTTAATGCTTAAAACCAGTAAATCAAATTGTTTGGGGACAGACTTGGTGGTGACAACCGAGCACGGAAGGTGATCCTTGGTAAAGATTACCACTCCCCCACCTTTGGAAGATCTGTCTAGCTGAAATACCCGCAAAACACCAGTCTTAGTATCAACAGTGAAGAGGCGACTCCGAGATGCTGGCCTTCTAGAGGCAGAGTTGGAAAAAAAAAGCCATATCTCAGACTGGCCAATAAAAATAAAAGATTAAGATGGGCAAAAGAACACAGACACTGGACAGAGGAACTCTGCCTAGAAGGCCAGCATCCCGGAGTCGCCTCTTCACTGTTGACTTTGAGACTGGTGTTTTGCGGGTACTATTTAATGAAGCTGCCAGTTGAGGACTTGTGAGGCGTCTGTTTCTCAAACTAGACACTCTAATGTACTTGTCCTCTTGCTCAGTTGTGCACCGGGGCCTCCCACTCCTCTTTCTATTCTGGTTAGAGCCAGTTTGCGCTGTTCTGTGAAGGGAGCATTGTTTTTATTCATTGTATTCCCTTCCTGTCCTTACTTTACCAATGGTTGCGGGTGTTCATTTCAGAAGGAGATCACTAACACAGGATGTAAAGTTGGCCCATGTTCCTCACTAGGACTTTGTATGGTTGTGCCATAATAGCACTTCAGGCCCTTCCACTGAGAAGAGCAGTACGTGACAGGAGCAAGAGAAAGAGAGCGGGAGGGAGATCTATCGGCACAAGAGGCACATACGGATAGAGAGTAGAAGCAATAGGGACCTTTAAAGAGGGACCGGGGGAGGAGGGAGAGAAGAGAGTGATGAGTTTATGAGTCATATTATTGACCAGTAGCCATGCTGTGCTGATTGTGGTAATCTGTTTTACTCTGGACTACATGGGGAGACCAGGGGCCCTGCTGCTGCTGTGTTGCTGTGATTGTGTGATTCTTCATTGAGTTATATTTAAGACCATCAGCTGGCCTGCGTGCATTCAGAGGTTGTGGGACTACTGCTCATTTGAGGTGTGTGTGTGTGTGTGTGTGTGTGTGTGTGTGTGTGTGTGTGTGTGTGTGTGTGTGTGTGTGTGTGTGTGTGTGTGTGTGTGTGTGTGTGTGTGTGTGTGTGTGTGTTTGTGTGTTTGTGTGTTTGTGTGTGTTAGCTCGCTCACCATGGCAGGCCGGTAATGAGGGAGAGGTTTAGGTGATCTTTTGGCCATGACATAATTATGCATATCAGAGTGGAGCTGGAGTGTTTGTAACCCAGCAGATAGAGACAGATGTTTCCTGCCTGGCTGTGGGCAGGGAGGCAGCGGCTAGGGAGGCAGCGGCTAAAGACGGAAACACCAAGCAGGCTACATCACGTTGCCGAGAGACACACTCACTGCTCACTATCCCTCAAATACTGTACTCCAGGCTTGGAGACCCCTATTCTCTCTTTCATCTGTCCTTCATCTCCCTCTCTGACTCGCTGTCTCTCTTCTTCATCTTCCTCTCTCAGACCCCTTTTTATCCCCTCTTGCCCTTCTCTCAGACACAATCTCTCTCTTCCTCCCCCTCTCTCTCGCTGCTTATGAAAGTTGTAATAGACTTCCCGTCACGCTTATAAAGTGGGGAGCTGCAGATTTATAATCTAATTTATCCCGGTTTTACAGCGCTCAGCTCAGCTCTGCTCCGCTCCAGGGTCGGCCTAATGAAACACTGGAGGAAGTCAATCCTGCAGGCTTGAGCCCGCAGCGTAGCCCAGCCGCGAACACCTAATTGGTTAATCCCCACTGTAGTTAGTTCATTGGGGCTCGACTTGTAATGAGGCTGGCTGTGAGCTGATGGGTGAGGCGGTGGATAGCTGTTGAGATATAGTAGATGTTTGAGGAGGTAGAGATGCCAGTGGCAGGGTGGTGGTACTGCAGGAGATTGGGTCACCACGATAGAGACACTGTGACATCACCCACAGGTGTGTTGAGCTCTCAATTTATCAGTCTTTATGGTCATTGGTCAGTCTGTGATCAAAGATTGATCATTGGTTACTTATTTGGCCATTGATTACCTATCTCCCCATTGGTCATTCACCTGACCATTGATCACTTGTCTGAGCATTTATCACTCATCTGTTTATCCACTCAGATCCTAGCGTTCAATCTCAATCTAAACTCAGCTAACTGTTTCTCTTTAGGACAATGTTTAGAGGTTAGAAAGAAACACAATCACCCATAGTTCAATGATGAGTGAGCTCAGTGATGGCCACAAAGAATTCAGCCTTCTCCCCTCATCTCACCTCAACTCACCTCTCCTCATTTCATCTCTCCTCATCTCAGCTCTCCTCATCTCACCTCTTCTCACCTCACCTCTCCTCATTTCACCTCTCCTCTTCCCCACCTCCAGCAGGTATGGTACTGAATGTGTCACTCACTCTTCTGACTGTGCAGAGATAGAGACAGAGATAGAGACAGAGACTAGCTACCAGCTCAGCAGCTAGAGGAAATTGCTTCCCTCTCACTGAAATTAGACCCTTTTCCTATTTTCTCTGTCAGCCTTTCCTATTTTCTCTGTCAGCCTTTCTTTAACCGCATGTCCCTCTCTACCTCCTTCACTCTCTGTCTAAGTATCTCTCTGTCAATCTAGCATGGCAGGATGGCAGGATGGCTGGTGGTGGGGGTGGTGTGCTGTGGTGGTGTGGCAGACCCGGGTTCAAATAGTATTGGTTACCTTTCAAATACTTAGAGTATTTAATTGAGCCTGTCTGGAGTGCCAGATGGGTGGGATTTGCACTTTTGGGTTTTCTCCATTGGTTCCATTATGCCAGACGAGCTTAATCAAGCACCGTTCAAGCATTCAAAAGAAAACAAATATTATTTGAACCCATGTCTGATAGAGATGCCCGGGGAGAGAGGAGAGATCCTAGTGATGATTCATGTGGAGGGGGCAGGTCAGACGTCTTAAGAGCAATGTAATTTTCATTTTAGTGACTAAGCCCCATTTGATTTGTAATCCCCCATCCCCCGTTGTTTTTATTACCGCTGTCATCTCCTTAATGGGCTTTCGCATGGCAGCATTGGCTGTGACATCCCCAAATCTGCCGCTTTACATATTCTATGTCATCTGCAGTTCCTAATGGAGCCATTTCTGGGACACCAGCAGCACCTCTCTCCTCTCCTCAAACAGCCGTCTGGATCTGTCTGTGACTGTGTCGACTGTGGGAGAACAGGATTATAGTCAGGACTTGCTTTGCTGCCTCTACAAACCTGAATGTTCAGTAGATTCAGAGCTCTTTTATCATAAAGACTAAGTTAACATACATGTTGTACTACATACACAGTTCTCCATTCAACTCCCTGTCTGTCTCAGTCAGTCAGATACTATTCAAGCTTGGCATTTGAAGCTTATAGCTTTTCCCTTGATGCTCAGGAGATTGCTGTTGAAATGCTAATGAGAGGCTGGGAGCATACATGCATGGTGCGAGCGCGTACTGTGTGTACAGATGCTAGATGAACCATTGTAAATATGCCTGTTCTCGTCCCGGGAGAGGGAATTTAATAACAATCATATTTACATAAATAAGTGGGTGTTGTGTAGCAAAATGTCAATTCACTTAGATCAGACTCCTACACACCACTACTGCTGCTTATGGTGGCTGATGTTTACATGGGTATAGATCTGCAGCTCCTGTGTGTGTGTGTGTGTGTGTGTGTGTGTGTGTGTGTGTGTGTGTGTGTGTGTGTGTGTGTGTGTGTGTGTGTGTGTGTGTGTGTGTGTGTGTGTGTGTGTGTGTGTGTTGTGTGTTGTGTGTATATATACACGTATATCAACAGTATCTGCGCTCCTGAAGCTGCGAGACAAATTAGCGCAGCTGCACCTCTACCCCCAGTTTCCTCCTCTCCTCTGCTCCCCCTGCAGCCACCTGCTCCCTCCTCTGCCATTACAGGGAGATGAGGGAAATGACTTCCAGAAGTAATAGGTGGGTGGTAATGAAATTGGGTCTGATTTTAAAAAGCTCTTCATTTAAAAGTCAGTGTTATGAAACATTAATGAACAGGTGATGTCTCTCTCTCTGCGTGAACCTTCTCAGCACCAGTGAATTGGCTGGAGAACACAGTCACCGTATGTGTGAAGATGTGAAGATAAGAGGATATGAGGGCAATGGTGGAGCATGTGTTGTACATGTGTTGCTGCACCAGATGTTTTGCATATTCATTTCATGATCATTAGGCTGATTATATACAGCTGGAGCATGTATGGTAGGCTGCATCATGTGCTGCGTGTAATATTACTGCGCCTGATGTTTTGCATATTGCTTTGTAGTGTTAATGACTAGTGACGGGGAAAAATGGACACAGTTTCATATCGAGATATTTGCTTGTTAGTATTGGCCTACTTTAAATATATTTTTAGTGAGGGAAACATTGCTTTGTAGTGTTAATGACTAGTGACGGGGGAAAAATGGATACAGTTGCATATCGGGATATTTATTCAGACAATATATTGTATTGTGTAATTTTGACAATATCGCAATATTATTTTTGCACTAATTGGCTGTACCTGCACCAAACTCCAGTATTTCTCCATCATCTTTTTAAATAGGGAGCCAATTTAAATAGGGAGCCAATAGGGAGCCAATTTTGTTTACTGCACTTTTATTTCCATGACTGATCAAAACTCGTATTCTCATGGCTCTCTCTTGTCCCTCTGCAGAAGACACATGGTGAGCAATATGTTTGGAACAATGAAACACAATAAAATCACAGTATCAAATTGCAATACATACAGAATCGTGAGAATCACAATATACTGTGTGTAGTATCGGCACCTAAGTATCGTGATAATATCGTTTCGTGAGTTCCCGGGCAATTCCCAGCCCTGTAATTGATCTGACATTTAGGCAGAGGAATACTGGAAATAGGAACGGATCAGTAACATCTAAACCACACGGGCCACGTTGCGTGTGCAAGCCTTGCAAAATAAATGTACACAAACATGTTATTCAGTCATTTCAGCTACACCACTCGGGCCCGTGAACATGCGTAGTGTCTGTGTAGCCAAGCGCTAAACTAGATCTTGGTTCTAATTGAGACACTTAATGTCCAGCCTCTCCATTCTACTCATTGGTGTTCAGGAGCATCCAACCCCACGTGGGTATTTGAACAATGAACGAGGAGATATTAATCGTAGATAACTAACAAAAAACTCCAAGAGCATCATTTTGATAATTTTTTGGGCAATAGCGTAAACGAAATGTATTTATTAAACTGTTAGAAAGCATCGGCTCAGAACGGGATTGCTAGATGACCAGTTTTTCTAGTGTTAATAGTCGGAGTAAAGAAACGTGATTTTGTAAGACTGCGGGTCAAAATCCTGCAAAGATCCTGCAAAAAAAGGAACAAATGCAATGCAGGTCTCCCAGGACAAATTAGCTAGCAACAGCAAGATAGCTAAATGTCCATGAATGTTTCATGTGTGTTTGACACGCCCCCATATGAATATAGTTGTTTCAATGTTGATATTTTAGCCTGCGTGTGATGATCGCGTCTGGTGTGGATGGACAAAATCAACATGCGCATGATGGAGGATGCACTCTAGTGGCCGGTGTAGTCAGTATGTGGACACCCCTTCAAATTAGTGGATTTGGCTATTTCAGCCACACCCGTTGCTGACAGGTGTATGAAATTGAGCACACAGCCATGCAATCTCCATAGACAAACATTGGCAGTGGAATGGCCTTACTGAAGAGCTCAGTGACTTTCACCGTGGCACCTTCATAGGATGCCACCTTTCCAACAAGTCAGTTCGTCAAATTTCAGCCCTGCTAGCGCTGCCCCAGTCAAATGCTGTTATTGTGAAGTTGAAACATCTAGGAGCAACAACGGCTCAGCTGCGAAGTGGTAGGCCACACAAGCTCACAGAACGGGACCGCCAAGTGCTGAAGCAGGTAAAAATGTCCTCGGTTTCAACACTCATTACTGAGTTCCAAACTGCCTCTGGATGCAACATCAGCACAATAACTGTTAGGTCGGGAGCTTCATGAAATGGGTTTCCATGGCCAAGCAGCCACACACAAGCCTAAGATCACCATGTGCAATACCAAGCGTCAGCTGGAGTGGTGTAAAGCTCGCCGTCACAGGACTCTGGAGCGGCGAAAACACGTTCTCTGGAGTGATGAATCACACTTCACCATCTGTCAGTCCGACAGACTAATCTGGGTTTGGCAAATGCCAGGAGAATGCTACCTGCCCCAATACATAGTGCCAACTGTAAAGTTTGGTGGAGGAGGTTTAATGGTCTGTGGCTGTTTTTCATGGTTCGGCCTAGGCACCTTAGTTCCAGTGAAGGGAAATCTTAACGCTACAGCATACAATTACATTCTAGATGATTCTGTGCTTCCAACGTTATGGCAAAAGTTTGGGAAGGCTCTTTCCTGTTTCAGCATGACAATTCCGCTGTGCTCAAAGCGAGCTCCATACAGAAATTATTTGTTGAGATCGGTGTGGAAGAACTTGACTGCCTGCACAGCCCTGACCTCAAACCCATCGAACACCTTTGGGAGGAATTGCAACGGCGACTGCGAGCCAGGCCAATCGCCCAACATCAGTGCCCGACCTCACTAATGCTCTTGTGGCTGAATGGAAGCAAGTCCCCCCCCGTAGCAATGTTCCAACATCTAGTGGAAAGCCTTCCCAGAAGTGTGGAGACTGTTATAGCAGCAAACAGGGGACCAACTGTCACGAACGTCGTAGTGAGGAGACCGAGGCGCTGCGTGATTTTTTAATAAACGAATGAACCACTAAACAAACTAACAAAAACAACAAAACGAACGTGAAGCTATAAATAACAATGTGCTGACAGGCAACAACACATAGACAACTACCCACAAAACCTAAATGGAAAATGGCAACCTAAATAGGATCGCCAATCAGAGACAGCGATAAACAGCTGTCTGGGAACCAATTCAGGCCACCATAAACCTACATTCCCTAGACATACAAAATCCCCATAGATAAACTAAAAACCCTAGACAAGACAAACACACCTATACCCACCCTCGTCACACCCTGACCTGACCAGAATAATACAGAAAATATAGAAAACTAAGGTCAGGGCGTGACACCAACTCCATATGAATGCCCATGATTTTGGAACGAGATGTTCAGCGAGCAGGTGTCCACATACTTTTGTTCATGTAGTGTAAGTAGTGTGCTTTTCTTTCATGCTCTGGACTGTTATCCCACTAAACAGGCAGCTGGTTTGAAGATAAAACAGGATCATGCATGAAGAAGAGAATCAGATTCATGGTTCTGAGATTGAACCACTAAATGTGTCTGAGATTGAGGAGCCAGTTAAGACCTGCCACGTTCTGTCATGCCCCAGAACCCTCTCTTCTCTTCTCTGTGTCTCAGACTGATCAGACACACACATACTCCACCCTAATTCTAATTTAGGCAGCCGACAGATAGAAGGGAAGGGAAGGAGGGAGGGAGGGGGCAGAGAGGGAGAGAGACGGAGAGAGCGAGAGAGATGGAGAGAGAGAGATTAGCCTCAGACTAGAGAATAGAGAGTTTGAGCTGCAGGAAACTCTGTGCAACTTGACGATGTAAAGGTGGAATAATAAAGAGCACAGACAGGAATATTGCTCACAGTAACCGGCTAGACAGGCCACTGTGACATAAAAATATTACTGCCTATTTGAATAACATGCATTAAAATTGAGAGAGAGAGAGAGAGAGAGAGAGAGAGAGAGAGAGAGAGAGAGAGAGAGAGAGAGAGAGAGAGAGAGAGAGAGAGAGAGAGAATTGGCTCCCAGGGTGGCTGCTACTTTATACTCCAAACACATAGTCCTCCTGTCTGTCCCCCAAGCCATTCTAATCTGATTGTCTTTCTCTCCACTTTCGATGGGCTTGTGTCCTTAATTGCATTGCTCTTCTCTCTCATTACAATTGACTTTGTATTCTGTGTGGGGGTTTGTGTCCATATGCGTGTGTGTTGTACTAAAGCCATGTTTGCGTGTGTGTACGTGTCTCTTACAGGCGTGGGTGTGTGTTTCTGTACAGTATGTCGGTGTGTGTGTGTTTCTGTACAGTATGTCAATGTGTGTGTGTGTGTACACTACTTCTCCTGATTGGATTATTAAGAGAGACATCCATCCTCTCAGCCCCTCAATGGTGCTCTGGTAAAGAGCAGCGCTATCGATCCCAATACAGCTCCATTTCCTCTCTGTGTCCAAACTTATTAGATCCTCTCCTCTCACACAGCCCTTTGATCCCTCCTTCCCTCTCTCTACTTTGTAAGCCCCGCTCTCTCTTCCCCCATTATTTAGTTCTCTCTCTACATCCTCTCTTTCTCCTTCTTACCTTTCTTTACGGCATTCTCCCTCCCTACCCCTCCCTCTCTTCCCGACTCCATCTCCTCTTTCTTTGTCGCTTTCATCCGACCCCCTCTCTCTCCCCCTCCCTCTCTCCCCCCCTCTCTCTCCCCCGCTCTCTTTCTATCACTAACTCACCCCTCTCTCTCTGTGTCTCCGTGCAGGCTCTCTATCCTAGCCCAGAGGAGGGCTGGCAGATCTACAGTTCAGCTCAGGATGCAGATGGGAAGTGTATCTGTACAGTAGTGGCCCCGGCCCAGAACATGTGTAACCGAGACCCACGCAGTCGGCAGCTCCGCCAGCTCATGGAGAAGGTAACAGCCGTCAACAACTCACACATTTTGTTACCCACGTCTGGTACAATCAAACACGACGCAGGCATAGAAACGAAGCCACACCCTGGCTCCTTCTGTTGTAAACCAATTAGACTCTTAGAGATGAACAGTCACATTATGACAGTCACTATGACAGTCCCACTATGACAGTCACACTATGACATTCACACTATGACAGTCACACTCACTCTATCCCGCTGAGGTTTGATCAGTCATGCATGCAAACAGTGTGTGTCAGAATACTTTGTTAGTCAAAACGATTGAGAAAAAAAGGTACCCATGAAGATTGGATTCATTGAGCCTTCGCCTTGTATCGTGGTTCCAACTGGAGTCAAGAAAAAGCAGTGAGGAAAAAGAATATGAACCAGATCAGTAAATGGAGCAGCCAGCCTACTGCTGCACTTCAACTGTTCACACACAATGTCTGTTTAAATAAACAGTCAAACACACCAGCTCTCGACACTCATACACTCTCTAGACCATCTCTCTACACTCATACACTCTCTACAGCATCTCTCTACACTCATACACTCTCTAGACCATCTCTCTACACTCATACACTCTCTAGACCAGCTCTCTACACTCATACACTCTCTAGACCAGCTCTCTACACTCATACACTCTCTACACCATCTCTCTACACTCATACACTCTCTAGACCATCTCTCTACACTCATACACTCTCTAGACCAGCTCTCTACACTCATACACTCTCTAGACCAGCTCTCTACACTCATACACTCTCTACACCATCTCTCTACACTCATACACTCTCTAGACCAGCTCTCTACACTCATACACTCTCTAGACCAGCTCTCTACACTCATACACTCTCTAGACCAGCTCTCTACACTCATACACTCTCTAGACCAGCTCTCTACACTCATACACTCTCTACACCATCTCTCTACACTCATACACTCTCTAGACCATCTCTCTACACTCATACACTCTCTACAGCATCTCTCTACACTCATACACTCTCTAGACCATCTCTCTACACTCATACACTCTCTAGACCAGCTCTCTACACTCATACACTCTCTAGACCATCTCTCTACACTCATACACTCTCTAGACCAGCTCTCTACACTCATACACTCTCTAGACCAGCTCTCTACACTCATACACTCTCTACACCATCTCTCTACACTCATACACTCTCTAGACCAGCTCTCTACACTCATACACTCTCTAGACCAGCTCTCTACACTCATACACTCTCTAGACCAGCTCTCTACACTCATACACTCTCTAGACCAGCTCTCTACACTCATACACTCTCTACACCATCTCTCTACACTCATACACTCTCTACACCATCTCTCTACACCCATACACTCTCTACATCATCTCTCGACACTCATACACTCTCTAGACCAGCTCTCTACACTCATACACTCTCTAGACCATCTCTCTACACTCATACACTCTCTAGACCAGCTCTCTACACTCATACACTCTCTAGACCAGCTCTCTACACTCATACACTCTCTAGACCAGCTCTCTACACTCATACACTCTCTAGACCAGCTCTCTACACTCATACACTCTCTACACCATCTCTCTACACTCATACACTCTCTAGACCAGCTCTCTACACTCATACACTCTCTACACCATCTCTCTACACTAATACACTCTCTACACCATCTCTCTACACTCATACACTCTCTACATCATCTCTCGACACTCATACACTCTCTAGACCAGCTCTCTACACTCATACACTCTCTACACCATCTCTCTACACTCATACACTCTCTAGACCATCTCTACACTCATACACTCTCTAGACCAGCTCTCTACACTCATACACTCTCTACACCATCTCTCTACACTCATACACTCTCTACATCATCTCTCCACACTCATACACTCTCTACATCATCTCTCTACACTCATACACTCTCTACATCATCTCTCTACACTCATACACTCTCTACATCATCTCTCCACACTCATACACTCTCTACATCATCTCTCTACACTCATACACTCTCTACATCATCTCTCTACACTCATACACTCTCTACACCCTCTCTCTACACTCATACACTCTCTACACCAGCTCTCTACAGCCATACACTCTCTACACCAGCTCTCTACACTCATACACTCTCTACACCCTCTCTCTACACTCATACACTCTCCACACCATCTCTCTACACTCATACACTCTCTACACCCTCTCTCTACACTCATACACTCTCTACACCATCTCTCTACACTCATACACTCTCTACACCCTCTCTCTACACTGATACACTCTCTACACCCTCTCTCAACACTCATACACTCTCTACACCCTCTCTCTACACTCATACACTCTCTACACCATCTCTCTACACTCATACACTCTCTACAGCATCTCTAAACACTCATACACTCTCTACACCCTCTCTCTACACTCATACACTCTCTACATCATCTCTCTACACTCATACACTCTCCACACCATCTCTCTACACTCATACACTCTCTACACCCTCTCTCTACACTCATACACTCTCTACACCCTCTCTCTACACTCATACACTCTCTACACCCTCTCTCCACACTCATACACTCTCTACACCATCTCTCTACACTCATACACTCTCCACACCATCTCTCTACACTCATACACTCTCTACACCCTCTCTCTACACTCATACACTCTCTACACCAGCTCTCTACAGTCATACACTCTCTACACCAGCTCTCTACAGTCATACACTCTCTACACCAGCTCTCTACACTCATACACTCTCCACACCATCTCCCTACACTCATACACTCTCTACACACTCTCTCTACACTCATACACTCTCTACACCATCTCTCTACACTCATACACTCTCTACACCATCTCTCTACACTCATACACTCTCTACACCATCTCTCTACACTCATACACTCTCTACACCATCTCTCTACACTCATACACTCTCTACACCCTCTCTCTACACTCATACACTCTCTACACCCTCTCTCAACACTCATACACTCTCTACACCCTCTCTCTACACTCATACACTCTCTAGACCAGCTCTCTACACTCATACACTCTCTAGACCATCTCTCTACACTCATACACTCTCTAGACCAGCTCTCTACACTCATACACTCTCTAGACCAGCTCTCTACACTCATACACTCTCTAGACCAGCTCTCTACACTCATACACTCTCTAGACCAGCTCTCTACACTCATACACTCTCTACACCATCTCTCTACACTCATACACTCTCTAGACCAGCTCTCTACACTCATACACTCTCTACACCATCTCTCTACACTCATACACTCTCTACACCATCTCTCTACACTCATACACTCTCTACATCATCTCTCGACACTCATACACTCTCTAGACCAGCTCTCTACACTCATACACTCTCTACACCATCTCTCTACACTCATACACTCTCTAGACCATCTCTACACTCATACACTCTCTAGACCAGCTCTCTACACTCATACACTCTCTACACCATCTCTCTACACTCATACACTCTCTACATCATCTCTCCACACTCATACACTCTCTACATCATCTCTCTACACTCATACACTCTCTACATCATCTCTCTACACTCATACACTCTCTACATCATCTCTCCACACTCATACACTCTCTACATCATCTCTCTACACTCATACACTCTCTACATCATCTCTCTACACTCATACACTCTCTACATCATCTCTCTACACTCATACACTCTCCACACCATCTCTCTACACTCATACACTCTCTACATCATCTCTCCACACTCATACACTCTCTACACCATCTCTCTACACTCATACACTCTCTACACCAGCTCTCTACACTCATACACTCTCTACACCATCTCTCTACACTCATACACTCTCTACACCCTCTCTCCACACTCATACACTCTCTACATCATCTCTCTACACTCATACGCTCTCTACACCAGCTCTCTACACTCATACACTCTCTACACCCTCTCTCTACACTCATACACTCTCTACACCAGCTCTCTACAGTCATACACTCTCTACACCAGCTCTCTACACTCATACACTCTCTACACCCTCTCTCTACACTCATACACTCTCCACACCATCTCTCTACACTCATACACTCTCTACACCCTCTCTCTACACTCATACACTCTCTACACCAGCTCTCTACAGTCATACACTCTCTACACCAGCTCTCTACAGTCATACACTCTCTACACCAGCTCTCTACACTCATACACTCTCTACACCCTCTCTCTACACTCATACACTCTCTACACCATCTCTCTACACTCATACACTCTCTACACCCTCTCTCTACACTGATACACTCTCTACACCCTCTCTCAACACTCATACACTCTCTACACCCTCTCTCTACACTCATACACTCTCTACACCATCTCTCTACACTCATACACTCTCTACAGCATCTCTAAACACTCATACACTCTCTACACCCTCTCTCTACACTCATACACTCTCTACATCATCTCTCTACACTCATACACTCTCCACACCATCTCTCTACACTCATACACTCTCTACACCCTCTCTCTACACTCATACACTCTCTACACCCTCTCTCTACACTCATACACTCTCTACACCCTCTCTCCACACTCATACACTCTCTACACCATCTCTCTACACTCATACACTCTCCACACCATCTCTCTACACTCATACACTCTCTACACCCTCTCTCTACACTCATACACTCTCTACACCAGCTCTCTACAGTCATACACTCTCTACACCAGCTCTCTACAGTCATACACTCTCTACACCAGCTCTCTACACTCATACACTCTCCACACCATCTCCCTACACTCATACACTCTCTACACACTCTCTCTACACTCATACACTCTCTACACCATCTCTCTACACTCATACACTCTCTACACCATATCTCTACACTCATACACTCTCTACACCATCTCTCTACACTCATACACTCTCTACACCATCTCTCTACACTCATACACTCTCTACACCCTCTCTCTACACTGATACACTCTCTACACCCTCTCTCAACACTCATACACTCTCTACACCAGCTCTCTACACTCATACACTCTCTACACCCTCTCTCTACACTCATACACTCTCCTCACCATCTCTGTGTATGAGTGTAGAGAGAGGGTGTAGAGAGTGTATGAGTGTAGAGTGACAGAGAGAGACGGACGGAGAGAGAGAGAGAGAGACGGAGAGAGACGGAGAGAGACGGACGGAGAGAGAGAGAGAGACGGACGGAGAGAGAGAGAGAGACGGACGGAGAGAGAGAGAGACGGACGGAGAGAGAGAGAGACGGACGGAGAGAGAGAGAGACGGACGGAGAGAGAGAGAGACGGACGGAGAGAGAGAGAGAGAGAGAGAGAGAGAGAGAGAGAGGGAGAGAGGGAGAGAGGGAGAGAGACGGACGGAGAGAGAGAGAGAGACGGACGGAGAGAGAGAGAGAGACGGACGGAGAGAGAGAGAGAGACGGACGGAGAGAGAGAGAGAGACGGACGGAGAGAGAGAGAGAGAGAGACGGAGAGAGAGAGAGACGGACGGAGAGAGAGAGAGAGAGTCGGACGGAGAGAGAGAGACGGAGAGAGACGGACGGAGAGAGAGAGAGAGAGACGGACGGAGAGAGAGAGAGAGAGACGGACGGAGAGAGACGGAGAGAGACGGACGGAGAGAGACGGAGAGAGACGGACGGAGAGAGACAGAGAGAGACGGACGGAGAGAGAGAGAGAGAGACGGAGAGAGACGGAGAGAGACGGACGGAGAGAGAGAGAGAGACGGACGGAGAGAGAGAGAGAGACGGACGGAGAGAGAGAGAGACGGACGGAGAGAGAGAGAGACGGACGGAGAGAGAGAGAGACGGACGGAGAGAGAGAGAGAGAGAGAGAGAGAGAGAGAGAGGGAGAGAGGGAGAGAGGGAGAGAGACGGACGGAGAGAGACGGACGGAGAGAGACGGACGGAGAGAGACGGACGGAGAGAGAGAGAGAGAGACGGACGGAGAGAGAGAGAGAGACGGACGGAGAGAGAGAGAGAGAGACGGACGGAGAGAGAGAGAGAGAGAGAGAGACGGACGGAGAGAGAGAGAGACGGACGGAGAGAGAGAGAGAGAGACGGACGGAGAGAGAGAGACGGAGAGAGACGGACGGAGAGACGGAGAGAGACGGACGGAGAGAGAGAGACGGAGAGAGACGGACGGAGAGAGAGAGACGGAGAGAGACGGACGGAGAGAGAGAGACGGAGAGAGAGAGACGGAGAGAGACGGACGGAGAGAGAGAGACGGAGAGAGACGGACGGAGAGACGGAGAGAGACGGACGGAGAGAGAGAGACGGAGAGAGACGGACGGAGAGACGGACGGAGAGAGAGAGAGACGGAGAGAGACGGACGGAGAGACGGAGAGAGACGGACGGAGAGAGAGAGACGGAGAGAGACGGACGGAGAGACGGACGGAGAGAGAGAGAGACGGAGAGAGACGGACGGAGAGACGGAGAGAGACGGACGGAGAGAGAGAGACGGAGAGAGACGGACGGAGAGACGGAGAGAGACGGACGGAGAGAGACGGAGAGAGACGGACGGAGAGAGAGAGAGAGACGGACGGAGAGAGACGGACGGAGAGAGAGAGAGAGAGACGGACGGAGAGAGAGAGAGAGAGACGGACGGAGAGAGAGAGAGAGACGGAGAGAGAGAGAGAGAGACGGACGGAGAGAGAGAGACGGAGAGAGACGGACGGAGAGAGACGGAGAGAGACGGACGGAGAGAGAGAGACGGAGAGAGACGGACGGAGAGACGGAGAGAGACGGACGGAGAGAGAGAGACGTAGAGAGACGGACGGAGAGAGACGGAGAGAGACGGACGGAGAGAGACGGAGAGAGACGGACGGAGAGAGAGAGAGACGGACGGAGAGAGAGAGAGAGACGGAGAGAGAGAGAGAGAGAGAGACGGACGGAGAGAGAGAGAGAGACGGAGAGAGAGAGAGAGAGACGGAGAGAGAGAGAGACGGACGGAGAGAGAGAGAGACGGACGGAGAGAGAGAGAGAGAGACGGAGAGAGACGGAGAGAGACGGACGGAGAGAGAGAGAGAGAGACGGAGAGAGACGGAGAGAGACGGACGGAGAGAGAGAGAGACGGACGGAGAGAGAGAGAGAGAGACGGACGGAGAGAGAGAGAGACGGACGGAGAGAGAGAGAGAGAGACGGAGAGAGAGAGAGACGGACGGAGAGAGAGAGAGACGGACGGAGAGAGAGAGAGAGAGACGGAGAGAGACGGAGAGAGACGGACGGAAAGAGAGAGACGGAGAGAGACGGACGGAGAGACGGAGAGAGACGGACGGAGAGAGAGAGACGGAGAGAGACGGACGGAGAGACGGAGAGAGACGGACGGAGAGAGAGAGACGGAGAGAGACGGACGGAGAGACGGAGAGAGAGAGACGGAGAGAGACGGACGGAGAGAGAGAGAGAGAGACGGAGAGAGACGGAGAGAGACGGACGGAGAGAGAGAGACGGAGAGAGACGGACGGAGAGAGAGAGAGAGACGGAGAGAGACGGACGGAGAGAGAGAGAGACGGAGAGAGAGAGACGGACGGAGAGAGAGAGAGACGGAGAGAGAGAGACGGACGGAGAGAGAGAGAGAGAGACGGAGAGAGAGAGACGGACGGAGAGAGAGAGACGGAGAGAGAGAGACGGACGGAGAGAGAGAGAGAGAGACGGAGAGAGACGGACGGAGAGAGAGAGAGAGAGACGGAGAGAGACGGACGGAGAGAGAGAGAGAGAGACGGAGAGAGAGAGAGAGAGAGAGAGAGAGAGAGACGGAGAGAGAGAGAGAGAGAGAGAGAGAGAGAGAGAGAGACGGAGAGAGACGGAGAGAGACGGAGAGAGACGGAGAGAGACGGAGAGAGGGACAGGTGGTTGTTGACTCTGCTGTTCTGCAGTTGCATCGATCGACAAATAGATGCTGAGAGCGCGTCAGTCAGTCAGTCAGTCAGTCAGTCAGTGTGTAGGAGGAGAAATGTGTCAGGGGAATAACAGCTCTCCTCCATATCCAACCCCATCCCTCCGTCTCTCCACCTCCTTCCCTCCTCCCTCAAAGAGACAGAGGTTTCAGTGGTTGTATTGTGGCTAATAATTTGGCTTGCTGAGACTTCTCATAGACACATCTCCAGCTCTACATACTAGACCACTGTAGCCTGGAGCCTGGCAGGAGGCAGTATTGAGTAAGGTCTGGTGAGGGAAGTCCATTGGTGGGAAAAAGATAGAGGGAGAGGCGGAGGGAGGGAGAGAGCGAGAGAGAGAGATAGGAAGGTCGACATTGATAGGGTGCTGAGAGGAGAGGTGAGGTAAATTGAGATGCTGAATGGGCTGTGGAAGCCTCAGTGGATCAATGAGACACCTGAATTCTCTGATCTCATTCACACTGATAGCAATCTTTTCCCCTTCCTCTCACGCTGTGTGTCTCCTCCACTCAGGTTTTTGACTGACACACACACACACACACACACTTTTTTGACGAATGCACAAACGTGTGTATGGGCATGGTGTGTGTGCACTTGTAAGACAGTAGCTGTGAAGGACTACCGCTCCTATCTAATAAAGGCCAGACTAATGAGGACACCTGGGGTCAGTGGTTCTGTCTCTGAGCCGCCCGCCCAGCATACCATAGAGCCTAGCAGAGGAGGAGGATGTGGGCTGAATGGAGCCACTCTGTCATCCAATATCACATCCTCTTTTAAAACGCGCTAGACCTGATCCTCACCTCAGACGGCCAAGGATATGCTAACAATGTACCGTACAAAGTTCAATTCTATCCAGAGATTGTAAAATACCACAATAAAATGCCACAATATCTAGCATCATTTGTAAAGTTGTACAAATTCCATACCCATGGTCATGGTTAGGGCTGTTGCGGTGACCATATTTCCGCCACACCGGCAGTCATGAGTCATGACCACAGTAAAAATCCTTGTGACAGAACAGTTGAAAAATGTATCGCAAATAGAAATCAAAACTGGATAGTCTTTAGAGATAGATGGGAGGGGTTGAGGGTAGCTGAAGGATGGGACTGGATAGTCTTTAGAGATAGATGGGAGGGGTTGAGGGTAGCTGAAGGACGGGACTGGATAGTCTTTAGAGATAGATGGGAGGGGTTGAGGGTAGCTGAAGGACGGGACTGGATAGTCTTTAGAGATAGATGGGAGGGGTTGAGGGTAGCTGAAGGATGGGACTGGATAGTCTTTAGAGATAGATGGGAGGGGTTGAGGGTAGCTGAAGGACGGGACTGGATAGTCTTTAGAGATAGATGGGAGGGGTTGAGGGTAGCTGAAGGATGGGACTGGATAGTCTTTAGAGATAGATGGGAGGGGTTGAGGGTAGCTGAAGGACGGAACTGGATAGTCTTTAGAGATAGATGGGAGGGGTTGAGGGTAGCTGAAGGATGGGACTGGATAGTCTTTAGAGATAGATGGGAGGGGTTGAGGGTAGCTGAAGGACGGGACTGGATAGTCTTTAGAGATAGATGGGAGGGGTTGAGGGTAGCTGAAGGATGGGACTGGATAGTCTTTAGAGATAGATGGGAGGGGTTGAGGGTAGCTGAAGGACGGGACTGGATAGTCTTTAGAGATAGATGGGAGGGGTTGAGGGTAGCTGAAGGATGGGACTGGATAGTCTTTAGAGATAGATGGGAGGGGTTGAGGGTAGCTGAAGGACGGGACTGGATAGTCTTTAGAGATAGATGGGAGGGGTTGAGGGTAGCTGAAGGATGGGACTGGATAGTCTTTAGAGATAGATGGGAGGGGTTGAGGGTAGCTGAAGGATGGGACTGGATAGTCTTTAGAGATAGATGGGAGGGGTTGAGGGTAGCTGAAGGATGGGAGTAAAAACAAACAAAAGTAACTATTGTAAAATATACTGTGTCCATAAAATGTATATAGTATGTACAGTACCATTCAAAAGTTTGGACACACGTACTCATTCCAGGGTTTTTCTATATTTTTACTATTTTCTACATTGTAGAATAAGACATCAAAACTATGAAATAACACATTTGTAATCATGTAGTAACCAAAAATAGTGTTAAATCAAAATATATTTTTGATATACAGTACATATTCTTTGCCTTGATGACTCCCTTTGCCTTGATGACAGCTTTGTACACTTTTGGCATTCTCTCTACCAGCCTCATGAGGTAGTCACCTGGAATGTCTTGTTAATTGAAATACAATAATAATAATAATAATTCCATGTGACTTTTGAGTAACCTCCTCTTATGCACGCTGGACATGCCTTGGTCGTACCCAACTCACTAACTTGATCATCAGGTCCTAATGGCCTGGTACTCAGGACTCTGTTGTCCCTCTAGCCACTAACATCAATGCAAATGCAGTCAACAATCACATCCAACACTTATGATCAAAACAGTCTCATGCTTTTAAATCTCACCTCACTGTGATGATCAATTTGAAGAAAGAAGTTCAACAGCAGGTTGAAACTGAGTGGACAACATGCTAATTGTGGATGTTGTTTCAAAGCCTAACATATCAAAATGGACTTTCTAAGGTGTTGATTCATTCAAAACGCCCATACTATTAGAGCTTGTGAATACCTTGTGAATACCATAAAATATGAGCCCAAGCCCGGAAAAAAACGGAATTAAATTAACAATTGTGCCGTTATACAATACATAGCCTATACTCCAAAATTCTCCAAATTCTAGTAATCGTCTTTGAGTTTGGACTGTAGTATTATGCATACTGGATGGTCTGGTTACCTTATACTACGCCAAAATGTCTATCCATTCATCTGGGAGAGAAGCTAGGCGATGCTATTGGTTAATTGATTGTGCAGGGTGGCTTCCAGAGTTAGCCTACAATTATAGTGAATTTGTATTTGATTTGGAATAGCCTAGTAATAGAGCCTTTTTTATATGTTCATAATGAATAGGCTGACACATTACCTTTAACTAGAGAATATCTCACCATGGTGCATTTCCATCTCCTCCTCTCGGTCCTTCATTCCTTCTATATGCAATCCTGTGTGAAAGCAGAGTTTTGATGGTTGCCACTAAAAAGAGGAGGATGAAAATATGATCACTAGATGAGAGAACAGCGCGTGCAGCCTGAGGCAAAGAACAAAGCTTAAGTTGTTTTTGCAACTTTCTCAAATCATCAATAGCCTGTAGTGGCATCATGCAGCCCATATTTCTTTTGATTTAAGACATTCTAAGGTTTGTATCATTCACAGCTAAAGTTGCCAATAAATCTAGCATATAAATCTACTGTAGCAAATTATCATTTTTACACTCAAGATAGCCACTTCATATGCCCACTGGATGGTAAAAATATCCTTTCTATTGTATTCAGCTAAGTTCAATTATATTCTTCATACTATAAAATCATATAATATAAAATAATGACATGGGACTTACAGTTGAAGTCGGAATTTTACATACACTTAGGTTGGAGTCATTAAAACTCGTTTTTCAACCACTCCACAAATGTCTTGTTAACGAACTATAGTTTTGGCAAGTCGGTTAGGACATCTACTTTGTGCATGACACAAGTCATTTTTCCAACAATTGTTTACAGACAGATTACTTCACTTATAATTCACTGTATCACAATTCCAGTGGGTCAAAAGTTTACATTCACTAAGTTGACTGTGCCTTTAAACAGCTTGGAAAATTCCAGAAAATTATGTCATGGCTTTAGAAGCTTCTGATAGGCTAATTGACATCATTTGAGTCAATTGGAGGTGTACCTGTGGATGTATTTAAAGGCCTACCTTCAAACTCTGTGCCTCTTTGCTTGACATCAAAGGAAAATCAAAAGAAATCAGCCAAGACCTCAGAAAAACATTGTAGACCTCCACAAGTCTGGTTCATCCTTGGGAGCAATTTCCAAACGCCTGAAGGTACCACGTTCATCTGTACAAACAATAGTACGCAAGTATAAACACCATGGGACCACACAGCCGTCATACTGCTCAGGAAGGAGACGCATTCTGTCTCCTAGAGATTAACATACTTTGGTGCGAAAAGTGCAAATCATTCCCAGAACAACAGCAAAGGCCCTTGTGAAGATGCTGGAGGAAACACGTACAAAAGTATCTATATCCACAGTAAAACGAGTCCTATATTGACATAACCTGAAAGGCTGCACAGCAAGGAAGAAACCACTGCTCCAAAACCACCATAAGAAAGCCAGTCTACGGTTTGCAACTGCATATGGGAACAAAGATCGTACTTTTTGGAGAAATGTCCTCTGGTCTGATGAAACAAAAATAGAAGTGTTTGGCTATAATGACCATCGTTATGTTTGGAGGAAAAAAGGGGAGGCTTGCAAGCTGAAGAATACCATTCCAATTGTGAAGCATGGGGGTGGCAGCATCATGTTGTGGGGGTGCTTTGCTGCAGGAGGGACTGGTGCACTTCACAAAATAGATGGCATCATGACGAAGGAACATTATGTGAATATATTGAAGCAACATCTCAAGACATCAGTCAGGAAGTTAAAGCTTGGTCGCAAATGAGTCTTCCAAATGGACAATGACCCCAAGCATACTTCCAAAGTTGTGGCAAAATGGCTTAAGGACAACAAAGTCAAGGTATTGGAGTGGCCATCACAAAGCCCTGACCTCAATCCTATAGAAAATGTGTGGGCAGAACTGAAAAGCGTGTGCGAGCAAGGAGGCCTACAATCCTGACTCAGTTACACCAGCTCTGTCAGGAGAAATGGGCCAAAATTCACCCAACTTATTGTGGGAAGCTTGTGGAAGGCTACACCGAAATGTTTGACCCAAGTTAAACAATTTAAAGGCAATGCTAACAAATACTAATTGAGTGTATGTAAACTTCTGACCCACTGGGAATGTGATGAAAGAAATAAAAGCTGAAATATATCATTCTCTCTACTATTATTCTGACATTTCACAATCTTAAAATAAAGTGGAGATCCTAACTGACTAGGATCTAATTGTGAAAAACTGAGTTTAAATGTGTTTGGCTAAGGTGTAAACTTCCGACTTCAACTGTATAAGCATATCTTGTCTGCTAAATGAACTAGCCTACAGTCTATGTCATGGCTACAGTCTATGTCATGGACGCACAGCAAGATAACATACAGTAGGCCAACTCATTTTCAGTTCTTCTGAAATACATTTTCTTCATATCATAGTGTTTCTTTAGCCCTGCCTAAAATAATAATGGATTTATTGTGATGGTGTAGATTAATTGTATTTATTAGACTTTTATGTTCCAAAGGCGCGCATCAGCGGCTTGTATGCAGCTTGTATGCGTGGAGGCCTGGAGATGCTAAACACGTTTATGTTAATTAACTGTCAATTATTGCGAGCCCTAGGCCCAGCCTGAGTCTCGGTGTCCGCAGGTGACTGACTGACTGACTGACTGACTGACTGACTGACTGACTGACTGACTGACTGACTGACTGACAGACAGACAGACAGACAGACAGACAGACAGACAGACAGACAGACAGACAGACAGACAGACAGACAGACAGACAGACAGACAGACAGACAGACAGACAGACAGACAGACAGACTAACATTTAAACAGACAGACATTTAAACAGACTAACATTTAAACAGACTAACATTTAAACAGACAGACATTTAAACAGACTAACATTTAAACAGACTAACATTTAAACAGACAGACAGACAGACTAACATTTAAACAGATTAACATTTAAACAGACAGACAGACAGACAGACTAACATTTAAACAGACAGACATTTAAACAGACAGACATTTAAACAGACTAACATTTAAACAGACAGACATTTAAACAGACAGACGGACTAACATTTAAACAGACTAACATTTAAACAGACAGACATTTAAACAGACTAACATTTAAACAGACAGACAGACAGACTAACATTTAAACAGATTAACATTTAAACAGACAGACAGACAGACAGACTAACATTTAAACAGACAGACATTTAAACAGACAGACATTTAAACAGACTAACATTTAAACAGACAGACATTTAAACAGACAGACGGACTAACATTTAAACAGACTAACATTTTAACAGACTAACATTTAAACAGACTAACATTTAAACAGACTAACATTTTAACAGACTAACATTTTAACAGACAGACATTTAAACAGACAGACATTTAAACAGACTAACATTTTAACAGACTAAGATTTAACAGACAGACATTGAAACAGACAGACATTTAAACAGACAGACATTTAAACGGTATTTATCACCTCCCTCGGTGTGATAAGGAAGAGATATGGAGCAGCATGACTCATTGTGCTGGACCGCCAGACAGCAGAAGCAGATTGGACTAGAACATGTATCTAAACCAGCCAGGAGAAGGAATACGGAACTAGCTAGCAGTCTGTGGTTAGCGTTAGCTAATGTTAGTGTTACCTCAAAGCCTCTCTGGGGATGGAGCTACCTGTCTGTCACACCTGCCAGGACACAGTGTGTCTACACACAGTCACACACAACCGGAGGCTTCATAATACACACTACATGACCAAAAGTATGTGAACACCTGCTCATTGAATATCTCATTCCAAAATCATGGGCATTAATATGGATTTGGTCTCCCCTTTGCTGCTACAACAGCCTCCACTATTCTGGGAAGGCTTTCAATGGATGTTGGACATTGTTGCAGGGACTTGCTTCCATTCAACCACAAGAGCATTAGTGAGGTCGGGCACTGATGTTGGGCGATTAGGCCTGGCTCGCAGTCGGTATTCCATTTCATCCCAAAGGTGTTCGAGGGGTTTGAGGTCAGGGCTCTGTGCAGTGCAGTCAAGTTCTTCCACACCGATCTCGACAAACCATTTCTTTATGGACCTCGCTTTATGCACGGGGGAATTGTCATGCTGAAACAGGAAAGGGTCTTCCCCAAACTGTTACCACAAAGTTGGAAGCATAAAATCGTCTAGATTCTAGAATGTCATTTTATGTTCTAGCATTAAGATTTCCCTTCACTGGAACTAAGGGGCCTAGCTACCATGAAATGCTACCATGAAAAAAAGCTCCAGATCACTATTCCTCCTCCACCAAACTTTACAGTTGGCGGTATGCATTGGGGCAGGTAGCATTCGCCTGGCATCCGCCAAACCCAGATTTGTCCGTCGGACTACCAGATGGTGAAGCATCACTCCAGAGAACAGGTGATCTTAGGCTTGTGTGCAGCTGCTCGGCCATGGAAACCCATTTCATGAAGCCCCCTGACGAACAGTTCTTGTGCTGATGTTGCTCCCAAAGGCAGTTTGGAACTCGGTAGTGAGTGTTGCAACCAAGGACAGGCGATTTTATGCTCCTAGACGTTTCCACTTCACAATAACAGCACTTTTATTTATCTGTTATTTTAACAGGTAAGTTGACTGAGAACACATTCTCATTTACAGCAACGGCCTGGGGAATAGTTACAGGGGAGAGGAGGGGGGTGAATGGGACAATTATAAACTGGGGATTATTAGGTGACCATGATGGTTTGAGGACCAGATTGGGAATTTAGCCAGGACACCAGGGTTAACACCCCTACTCTTACGATAAGTGCCATGGGATCTTTAATGACCTCAGAGAGTCAGAACACCCATTTAACATCCCATCCGAAAGACAGCACCCTACACAGGGCAGTGTCCCCAATCACCTCCGTGGGGGATTGGGATATGTTTTAGACCAGAGGAAAGAGTGCCTCCTGCTGGCCCTCCAACACCACTTCCAGCAGCATCTGGTCTCCCATCCAGGGACTGACCAGGACCAATCCTGCTTAGCTTCAGAAGCAAGCCAGCAGTGGTATGCAGGGTGGTATGCTGCTGGCCCACGTGCTGGCCCACGTACAGTTGAATGGGTCTAGCAGGACAGAAATTTGACGAACTGGCTTGTTGGAAAGATGGCATTCTATGACGGTGCCATGTTGAAAGTCACTGAGCTCTTCAGTAAGGCAATTCCACTGCCAATGTTTGTCTATGGAGATTGCATGGCTCTGTGCTCAGGTGTGGCTGAAATAACCAAATCCACTAATCATACTTTTGTATATATAGTGTAATTCATGTACAGTACATACTTTAATACACAAATTGAATGAACTACACACTCCATAATAATTAATGTACATACATTAATACACAAATTAATATTTCATTCTGTTAATTAGTTACATAAGGTTTGGCCAGTTGAACCCTGGCCACTATGTGTGTGGGAGAGTGGGTGTAGTGTGTGGGTGGAATAGATCAGTAGCAGAGTGTATAGTGAGTGGGTGGTTCCAGTGGGAGGATGTCCCAGTGGGTGGGCTGGACAGCTGGTGGTGAGAGGAGGAAGACAACGCTAACTTCTGGTAAGAGGAAGTGAAGGCAAAGTGCTGTTGGGAGTACGGCACAGCACACTCTTTTTAATAAAACGGAAAACACAGGCCACTGAATAAACATGTCATTTTGTATGTGTCTGACTGCGTGTCTGTCTGTGAGTCTGTGTGTCTGACTCTAGCCCCGTTTATACATGGTGCCAACTTGGGTCCGTCCTGATCTTGTCCACATACTGATTGTGCCCACATGTCCAGAAATGTGTCTACATATGATATTATAATGTGTCTGTTATCCGTCTGCATTGTCACAAGAGTTCCTGGTCCCTTCATTTACGCAAATGATTCCACAGCTATTCCTTCAAAATAACATTTATTTATTGTAAGACACATATTGATGTAGTCAGTCAATGGTGCCACCTCTCAATGATTTTAGAGGGAGGAATAATGATGATTTAAATGGTTTCTTTGTACAGATCGGTCTACGCTAGTAAGATATCCAGACACAATGTGCGTCTGACTACCTCTGGAGTTGGGCAGGATGATCTGTGTCTTTTGAGTGTCTACACCTGTCAAAACATGTGGGCACAATCGGGAATGTGGACAAGATCAGGACAAGGGACTCAAGTTAGAACCAGGTATAAATGGGGCTTCTGTATCTATCTGTCTGTCTGTCTGTCTGTCTGTCTGTGCGTCTAACAGCATGTGTGTGTTTGACTGACAGGTCCAGAACATCACCCAGTCCATGGAGTTGCTGGACCTGCGGACCAACAGGGACCTTCAGTATGTGAGGAACACAGAGAGCCTGATGAAGGCTGTAGACGTCAAGCTGAAGACTGCCTCAGACAACCCCCGAAGCCTCAACCCCAAGAGCTTACTGGTAACGCGTGCATGTGTCCATTCATCTGTACTGAAAATCAATCACACAGGTTTCTACGTGAAACATATTTCTAAACTATGTATGTGAACTTTCTGATAAGAACTTTCTATAGGAACATCCTGGACTCTAGCACAGGCTTTATAACATATACTTACTACAGCCTCCTCTACATCACAACACATAAAGACACACTAACACTCAAATAGCTTATCTTCATCTGCTATTTCAGTGTAATTGAGTCATGTACAGGAGGCAATTTGAGCACCATCAAATACACCTGCATTATTAAAACCCCACGACCAAGCGCAAGCGTCGCTCTCTCTCTCTCTCTCTCTCTCTGCCTGTTCTCAGTTAACAGCCATATATATTCACATTTATCTAATCCTTATCTTCCTACAAGCGGAATCTCAGGCTCCATTATCAGACTGCGTTTCTGTCTTGCTGTCAGCAGGCCTTTTCACAAGTTTCTTACACTCTGCGGATATTAGATGAACCATAAAATGGTTTGATTAAAAGATGCTTTGATAAATGCCTCATGCATAAAGCCTGATTTACTGCTGGGACTCTGCACGGCAACAGGGATGAGCCTGGGGAATGGCCTTACGGTGTTTCTCTCTCAACACGTTTTATTATTAAAGTTACTGCAATGTTTACGAACCCCCCCCCCATTCATCAACACATCTTAATATCACTAGCATATGCCAAGTCATGCAAATTCCAATAGCTTTCCAAATGTGAATAAAAACTCATTCACAATCCAATGGGTCCAGAAAAAAAATGCATAAGTGTAAAAGTGTAAAAGCTGCATTTGACTTTCTGTGAGACAGCCTGACGAATGTGGGGAGCTCAACGTCGCCGATGGCAGGGCACGGGAGATTAACGAGAGGGAATTTTTGCGGGGCGAACGGGGGAAAATGAGATTTATAATGTGGCGCTGTGGGGCTGAGAGCTGATCCATCACCAGATTTACGATAAACCTTAACAAGGAGAAAACAGCCCCCCCTGTGGTGGACTAGTTTTATTGATGTGCCTGCTGCTCCTAACAGCCTCACAGCACAGGACTGCATTGACGCACCATAGCACGCTACCTCAGGCTACCTTTCCTCTCCTGCTGCCCCTTCATCAATACACCACTGGCCTATGAGAAATCAGCCCCACCACCTCCCTGACAGCAGATCAGTCATAGATGTGGAGCTGAGGATAGGATAGATGGCCTAGGTCCCCGGATGAGGAAGAATGCATTGGAGAATGAAACAATAAAGTCCAGGATCAACAGTGTGCATGAAAACACATTTGGGGATTCGTCATGAGAACGGTAACTAGTTCTGACATTGGAATGCAGTCAGTACCAGCACACACACATCTGCCCTTCTGTTTGCTATGTGTGTGGCTCCTCTCTCTCACTCCTCTTCCTACTGTTTTCTAATCTAATTTTCCTCTTTGTCACCCCTCTCTCCCTCTCTCCATCAAACCCGCAGGAGTTGAAGAACAAGGTGACCCAGCTGCTCCCCCTGCTGCCGGTGTTGGAGCAGTACAAGACGGATGCCCGTCAAATCAGCCGGGTGAGGGAGGAGGTGAGGAACCTGTCGCTGGTGCTCATGGCCATCCAGGAGGAGATGGGAGCCTACGACTACGAGGAGCTGAGACACAGGGTCCTGCTGCTGGAGACCAGGCTCCACTCCTGCATGCAGAAACTGGGTGAGGAGAGCGGAGGGGGGGGGGGGGTGTATCTGTGGAGACCCATAAATATCCATAAAGGTGAAGATCCAGGATGACAGTATACTGATAGAAAAATGCTGACATCCTAACAGCATTGAATGTCTTCTGGTGTGTCATGGACTACTCTACTACGACTGGTTAGAGGTAGTCTTCGTGTACATAATACTGTGAGGGCTATTCCCATTGACTAGGCAATGTAAGAAAAACCTAATACAGATCATTTGGAATATGATCGTACTAAACGTATTTTTTCACAACCTGAGATGCTGTTGGATTTAGAATAAAGGACGTACTGTTTTTCTCAATGAATAGTCAAGCAGTGCTCTCTGAAAACACTTGTAAAAACCAGAGTTCATAGGATGCCACCTTTCCACCAGAGTACTATCACTAAGAGCAATGTGAAATGTAGCTACAGTAGCTGAGACGCAGGCTATTAATGGTCAACATTCTAGTGATGTTCAGGTTCAGTGTTAAGCTGGATAAATGATCCAGTAATGGCCTAGAGATGCCCAGATAAATGATCCAGTAATGGCCTAGAGATGCCCGGATAAATGATCCAGTAATGGCCTAGAGATGCCCAGATAAATGATCCAGTAATGGCCTAGAGATGCCCAGATAAATGATCCAGTAATGGCCTAGAGATGCCCAGATAAATGATCCAGTAATGGCCTAGAGATGCCCAGATAAATGATCATTCTCATGTAATATGTGGAGCTAAACTGATGATTTTACAAAATCCTGTATATATAAACTGATGATTTAACAGAAAAAGGGATTGCAGCTGAAATGTTGCCTTTAGCTGTTTAATATTTCACGATATTCTGTGTGTGTGTGTGTGTGTGTGTGTGTGTGTGTGTGTGTGTGTGTGTGTGTGTGTGTGTGTGTGTGTGTGTGTGTGTGTGTGTGTGTGTATCGCAGGCTGTGGGAAATTGACCGGCGTCAGTAACCCCATCACCATCCGTGCGTCAGGGTCAAGATTCGGCTCCTGGATGACTGACACCATGATCCCTAGTTCAGACAACCGGGTAAGTTTTCCACATGAACGCATGCACGAACCCACACGTTGGTTTTACTACCCTTGTGGGGACCAAAACATTGATTCCCATTCAAAATCCTATTTACTCTAACCTCTAAACCTAACCCCAACCCTTAACCTAACCTTAACCCTTACCTTAACCTCTAACCCAAACCCTAAAACTAAACCTCACCCTAACCCTAATTATAACCCTAATTGTAACCCTAAACCTAATCCTTAAGCCTAAATAAGCCCTTTTCCTTGTGGGGACCGGCAAAATGTCCCCACTCAGAATTGTCCTTGTTTTACTATCCTTGTGAGGATAGTAAAAACCAAACCACACACACTGACCCCTGACCCCCAAAACAGAGTGTATCACATGGCTTAGACTACAGCTCCACAGGACCCTCACAGGGGGGTTGTATGCTGTAATGCTACTTTGGTGACAGACTATTTTGCCTACAGTCTGTCAGACTCCTGAGAGTCACTGAGAGCTGAGTCACTGATGGATGGCAGCCCTCCCTCCTCCCTCCTCTCCCTCCCTCCCTCCCTCCTGTCCCATCCCGTCACAGCCACAGTGCGCCTGCTGATGAATCATTCTGTCATGGGGGAAGAAATTAACGAGTTGTTTAAGCAGAAGTTTCTCCAATCACCTGGGTAATTACCAGCAGTGTGACTGCCAGCCGAGCAGCAGAGCAGCAGAGACTGAGACAAGGCTGTGAGCCTGGACACAGATGATATAGTAATGGGTTTTCCTAATTGGAGATGACATGTGGTCGCACGTTAACAAGACCCTCTGGTGTAGAGTGGAGAGGAGAGGATAGGAGAGGAGGACAGGGAGAGAGGAGAGGGAGGACAGGGGAAGAGGAGAGGGATGACAGGGAGCGGTAGAAGGGAAGAGGAGAGGGGGTGGTAGAAGGGAAGAGGAGAGGAGAGGTGGTGGTAGAAGGGAAGAGGAGAGGAAGAAAAGGTGGAAGAGGAGGGAGGAGGAAGAGAGGGGAGGGGATGCGTGGAGGGGGAGAGGAATGGAGGATAGAAGAAATTAGGTAAGAGAGAGATGAGGGGAGGAGAGGACAGACGTTTTATTCTGTGGGGGAAAAATGAAGATGGCCTTTCTCATATAAACATTGTCATCATGTCCCAGACTAAATAGATGGAATGTTGTGTTGTAGGTCATCGTCTCCCCCATGCAGACTACTGTGTTTAATGATCACATTGCTCACTGACATCACATTAGAATTCATATCAGTCACTGATCCTATAGCCCATATACATCCAAGGAGTATCACATTAACGCCCATATCCATCACTGTGATCACATTTGGGAGCCAAAATGTCATTGGCTCCTGAGAGTGAAATGTAATTTGCTCCATACTGCCTCTCAAATGCTACATGACAAAAAACCTCTCTCAGGCATGCCTGTCTGCCTGTGCGTGTCCCAACTAGGGCTCAAGCAAAGCGCCTCCATGCTCTAGGGACTCGTTTAACAGTGAAAACGGGAAATAATACTTAATGCTCCATAATCTTCCCTCCTCCATAATTCAGCTGCTTTTCCAGCACCACCCCGGCTCCTGTCCTCCCTCCCTCCGGGGATCAGCCTGAAAACAAGTAGTTAGGACCTAAATCCTTGCCTGATACATTAAGAGCAAAAAGTACATATGTGAGCTGACTGTGGTTTAATTGAATCAATTAACAGTGGAGAGGCCAGGGGATGAATGGAGATTGGGTCACGGAGGAGGCTGATCTGTCAATGTTTTGATCCAGTCAGTAGAGAGAGAAAAGAGGGAAAGAGACGCTAACAGGATTGATTTTCTGTAAGTGTGGACTGGAAAAGGGCAGAGACACACACACACACACACACACACACACACACACACACACACACACACACACACACACACACACACACACACACACACACACACACACACACACACACACACACACACACACAGTCGTGTACAGCTAACATTGTGGGGACACACAATTCAGTCCCATTCAAAATCCTGTTTTCCCTAACCCCTAACCCTAACTGTATTCTTACCCTTCCCTAACCCTAACCTTATTCCTAACCCTAACCTTAACCCAAAAACCTAACCTTAACCCTAACCTTAACCCAAAACCTAACCTTAAGGAGCTGCCAGAGCCGTCAGCCAGCCAGGAGCTGCCAGAGCCGCCCGCCAGTCAGGAGCTGCCAGAGCCGTCAGCCAGCCAGGAGCTGCCAGAGCCGTCAGTCAGCGAGGAGCTGCCAGAGCTGCCTGTCACGCCGGCGATGCCGGAGCTGCCCCTCAGTCCGGAGCTGCCCCTCAGTCCGGAGCTGCCCCTCAGTCCGGAGCTGCCCCTCAGTCCGATGCTGCCCCTCAGTCCGGTGTTGCCCCTCAGTCCGGTGCTGCCCCTCAGTCCGGTGTTGCCCCTCAGTCCGGTGCTGCCCCTCCGTCCAGAAGCGCCCATCAGTCCAGTGGGGTTAATTTGGAGGGTCGCCATTAAGAGGAGGCCACGGAAGCGGGGATTAACTATGGTGGGGTGGGGGCCACGTCCAGAGCCAGAGCCGCCACGTGGACAGATGCCCACCCAGACCCTCCCCTATAGGTTCAGGTTTTGCGGCCGGAGTCCGCACCTTGGGGGGGGGGGGGGGGGGGGGGGGGGAACTGTCACATTCCTGACCTTATTTCCTTTGTTTAGTCTTTGTTTATTGGTCAGGACGTGACTGGGTGGGTATATTCTATGTTTTGTGTTTCATTGGTTTAGGTGTGTCTTATTGGCCTGATATGGTTCTCAATTAGAGGCAGGTGTTTTACGTTGTCTCTGATTGGGAACCATATTTAGGTAGGCTGTTCTCACTGTTTGTTTGTGGGTGATTATTCCTGTTCGTGCGTTCATTGTTTTGCTTATGTTCACATGTTCAGGACTGTAGCGTCGTTGGTTTCGTTCTCTTTATTGTTTTGTTCACATTGAAGAGTATTCAAATAAATATGGATTCATACCACGCTGCGCTTTGGTCCGATCCTTGCTCCTCCTCAGACGAGGAGGATTACGATGTTCGTTACAACCGTACGTCCTTGCCGTCCAAATAAAATATTGAAATATTGATTCTTTATTTGACCGAGACACACCAGACAGAAAGACGCATCAATCTCAGATAAATCATTCGAATGAGCAAAACAGCTCCCCTCTGTCGCGATATGTGTAGACCATGTATCTGATGATGTCTGGACAAAATGAGTATGGCATGACATCATTTTTCTGTCCAGACAGCATCAGATAGTGTCCAAGCGAGAGGGCTCACTCTCGCCAAAATCTTTGCTCAATAAACCCAAGACATTTCTATGGGCATAATATGCAGACCTAAGTTTGTTGCCTGCATTCTCGCCTTTGGGAAAACGACTAGCATTGTTAGTGCGGAGACATGAGCATCTCGTCATTATATACAGATCTCTGGTTTCAGCCACTTGCGAATTAGAAAGGAAAATTGGTGGGTTCATGGTGCACTGTTTGGATGCTGGCTTCCCCTAAAGTAAATTGATGTTTTGCAAACATTATATAATGACTCCTGTCTAAATAAAATAACTCAAATTAATTTACCTTTTCAGATGGGATTTTAAATGGGTGTCCTGACTCTCTGTGGTCACTAAAGATCCCATGGCACTTATTGTAAGAGTAGGTGAGTTAACACCGGTGTCCTGGCTAAATTCCCAATATGGCCCTCATACCATCATGGCCACCTAATCATCCCTAGTTTCCAATTGGCTCATTCATCTCCCCTGTAACTATTCCCCAGGTTGTTGTGTAAATGAAAATGTGTTCTCATTCATTTTACGGGGTAAAATATAATAAAACCATT